>NW_019396160.1:578986-740304 GCF_000591075.1 Eurytemora carolleeae
TATATATATATATATATATATATATATATATATATTTATAATGTAAAAAATAATCTGCAGTTTTACTTATGAGATAAATATAAGTATATAAATATATGAGTATCCTGATGATTGCGAAAGCATGAAACAACTTGTAGAAACAATATTTTATAAATCTTCAAAGAGTTGTTGATATTTCTATATAATATATAAAGTAGAAACATCTGTTTGCTTTTATGTCGAATCAGAATTACACGTGAACCCTTAGATCGATTTTGTACTGGTTCGGACTATGCTAAGTATTTGTCTAGTCTGCAGGTTAAATGGTTGTTTGGTTCCAAAGGAAGTTGACAAGTTTTAACCATTTGCACATTTTCTCGTTGAACCTGATAACCAGGGATGTACAGCGCTCATTATTAACATTTTATAAATAATATTAAATTACCAACAGCTCATTTCAAAACTACTTGTTTTCCGGAACGTTTCGTAAAAATTAATGGTTTTAAGATGCATATTGATAAAACTGATCTAACCCCCATTTTAATCCCTTTGTTAATACGTTATAAATACTTTTAAAAAACTAGTACCCATTTTTAACAACCTACATTTTCTGTTTTTATTAAAATTTTGAACTTTGATATATTTTTTCATTTAGAAATATTTTTATATTAAAATTTATCAAAGGAATTCTTTGTCGTCATTTCTTTTGCATAGCTAAGAAAATATTATAATATCTATTATAAATCCCATCAAAGATTTCTTTATACTCTCCTGTGGCAATATAACTACATATTCCCCTTAGGTTGTTTACAGTGTGTCCCGCAAACCATGGATCACTAGTAAGCGATTTAATTTTTTTAAAAGATTTTTTGTCCCCAGGACATGATCGGGCTGTTCCGATCAAATATCGGAATTTTTCTATTGCAAAAGTCTGGTGTTGAATGGGCTTATATTGATCTACCAGGGGTTGTAATCTTCCATCCACGCTTCATTCATACTGAGAAGAGGGTTGACAAGCTTTCAGCCTTAGTATAGTAGAGTGCAGGAATTCTTCTGATAAACAGGAATGAGGCCTAGGTGCCTTACAAACAGGAAACATCACACTCATTGCTCCCAATCATTTGTGAACCCAGATGGGATACCTCCAAGTAACTATAGCTAGCAACCATAGACTCTCATGCTTGTCCACCTTTTCTCTCTTCATCATAATTCATTTGGTTCAATCAACAATCTTTCTTGACGAGTAGAAAGCACGCACCCTTTCGCTGCGAGAGTTATTGACAGCCCACCCTCTGTCCTCCAACATCCCGTCAGGTGGTCATAACTGCCTAACCAGATGTCGGCTTCAGACGTTTTATGAAATCACAGGTTTGTGTGGAGTATGGGAATCGAACCCGTGAACACCAGTCTGGACACCAATCCAGTTACTGGCTGGGGACAAATGTGCTTAACTCAAATGAGTTAACGAGAACTTTTTTCACACACTCCCAAACAAACGTGTTGGACAAACGTGTTGGACGTTTTGATAAATTTTAGTCCTTTTAATTTTATATCTTTATAAAGAAATTATAACGTTTAGTGAGACACTCTGTGTAAACCACTATTATCTATGAAAAATGAATGAAATACTAAAAAAGACAATCCTTTGGTTTTATATTTCTGCTCAAGTGTCATGACATTTGATCTGGTGGCAATTTTTCCATCATATAGTTACACGATCAGCACTAAGCTTAGATAGAATCCAGGCATCTTTATTTATCGATTTGTGATTAAAACGACAATTTTTATTTCGAAAATTCGATCTTGTAACTTTACAGACAGAAGGCATTGTAATCTACAAAATTATGAAAATCCCCATCATAAAAATGCTGTTTTTGTATTATCTAAGGTGATCATGATCTCTACGTATTATTTAGGGTGATCATGATCTATGTATTATCTAGGGTGATCATGATCTTTGTATTATCTAGAGTGATCATGATCTATGTATTATCTAGGGTGACCATGATCTATGTATTATCTAGGGTGATCATGATCTATGTATTATCTAGGGTGATCATGATCTATGTATTATCTAGGGTGATCATGATCCATGTATTATCTAGGGTGATCAAGATCTATGTATTATCAGGGTGGTCATTATCTATGTATTATCTTGGGTGATCAAGATCTTTGTATTATCTTGGGTGATCAAGATCTTTGTATTATCTAGGTTGATCATGATCTATGTATTATCTAGGGTGATCATGATCTGTGTATAACTAACCCAAGACTAGAGGATGCCGGGGTTTACACCTGCAGGTAAAGTTAGAATTACATAAATATTTAAAAACGCAATGAAGATTTAATCTCAATACCTTGTGAGAAACTGTACTGCAGTTTCAAGAAGGAAAATAAACAATTTGTTTACATTCCTTCCAGAATCTGCAGTACACTTACACAGATATTGGGTTAATTAACAATTCTCTCATCAATGTGATCTTCAAGTTTTCAATAAAATAATGTACAAGGCTTTTCGGCTTTTTTTCTAGTAACAAAGGAACTGGGTCTTTGCCACAAACTATGATTTTATAATTTGTATATCTTTGCAACCCACTGCCGTAGACCTTAGATATTTCAAACTTTGAATTCTGTTAGATCAGAGAATCTAAATAAGTTTGAAATATCAAAGGTTTGCACCATCATCAAGCTGGAAAGGCATAAAGATCAGAAAATATTCGTTACTGGCACAAACTCATTTTTTTCAGTTCTTTAACTTTTGCTCTTCAATTCATTTCTTTCAGTTATTTATTTAACTGTTGCTGTTTAATTCATTTCTTTCAGTTCTTTAATTGTTGCTCTTCAATTCCTCATTTTTATAGTATTCAATTCCAAACAAAAATTTTCGAGAATTTTTCTTTTCAAGTTTGTAAATTTTTTAAACTACCAGGGACAATTTTTATCTTTTTTTCAACCATAAATCCTTCTTGGATTGTGTGAGTTGCCCCACAAAATTTGGGCACAATCCTTTGCCGTTTTGATTGACAGACAGAGACAGACAACCACAGTAAATATATATTTTCTAAAAAATGAAATTTAATATTTATATTTTTAGAATAAAGAAATTTGGAAAAGAAGGAGCAGATTTAACGACCTGTAAAATAAATATTGAAGGTTAGTAAAAGGAATTCACAAAATTTTAGATTCTACAGATCTTTGAGAGCTCTTCACTGTGTATTTTAATTGTATCTTTGTTTGTGTAAATATTAAATATTTCTTTTATCAACAGTGAACAGTTACACACATAAAAAATATAATAATGAATCATTTTCCATGTATAATTTTATATGAAAATGCTATGTTTTGTTTCAGAATATAGTAGTTTAAAGTATAAATGTATGTATTATGATTATTTCTAAAGTTTCCGAAAATAATGAATATAATTTCAGAGTTTCCACACAAGTTTTCTAAAAGACTAGAATCGAGTATTGATGCCACAGAGATGGAAGATATCATTCTTCAGGTAACAAACTTTACATATTCTTTATTTGTGTCCGAGCCACATTAATTTCAATCTCGCATCCGAGCCAAATTCTTTTCAAGCTCGCGTCCGAGCCAAATTCTTTTCAAGCTCGCGTCCGAGCCACATTCTTTTTAAGCTCACGTCCGAGCCACATTATTTTCAATTTCGCGTCCAAGCCGCATTATGTTCAATCTAGCTTTTCAGTCAAATTAGGTTCAAGCTAGGGATACAGCCACATAATGTTAAATCTCGCGTCCCAGTCACATTCCGTTCATTCTTGTGTTTCAGCCACATTCTGTTTAATTTAGGGTTCGAGCCGCATTCAACGTCGCTTTTGAGCCTTAATCTGTTGAATCTATTGTTATTGTCACAGTCTGTTCAATCAAGCGTTCGTTCGATCCACATTCTGTTCAATTACGTGCACGAGCCGCAATGCGTTCAATCTAGCACCTGAGCCACAGTTGGTCCAATATCGTGACCGAGACTCACTCTGTTTAATTTAGCGGCTTAGTTATATTTTGTTTAATCTCTCTTCGGATCCACAATTAACACTAAATAAAACAGTATCTTTATGTATAGCAGAATTTTCCAAGGACAGACAAATTTGTATTCTTTACTTCTGTACGGATTTTTTTACATTTCTTTAAACTTTTCTAGATTTCTTTACATTTCCCACATCCAAATTGTTCTGCATCTACTTATACTTACATTTTTTTACACTTATTTTACTTTTTTACATTGCTTTACTTCTTTACATTGCTGTACTTCTTTACATTGCTGTACTTTTTCTATATTGATGTAATTCTTTACATTGCTGTACTTATTTACATTGCTGTACTTCTTTACATTGCTGTACTTCTTTAAATTGCTGTACTTCTTTACATTGCTGTACTTTTTCTACATTGATGTAATTCTTTACATTGCTGTACTTCTTTACATTGTTGTATTTTTTTACATTGCTGTACTTCTTTACATTGCTGTTATTTTTCTACATTGATGTACTTCTTTACATTGCTGTACTTTTTTACATTGCTGTACTTATTTACATTGCTGTACTTCTTTACATTGCTGTACTTCTTTACATTGCTGTACTTTTTCTGCTTTTCAAATTTAAAAACATTTAGGTAATAACAGAAGAAAAGAATGCAACTGTTTCTTGGTTCAAGGATGATAAAGAAATAATGATTGAAAGAAAAAGACAACAAAGGTATTGGAAAAGTTTATAAACACAATCTGAAAGTGTTAACGATGCATTCTAATTCTAAAAATTATTATTCATTCGAATTGTAATCTTTTCTTAGAATTGCTCGACACAACTCTGAGTACTTAAAAACTTTAATTAGCGGGTTGTTATTTTATGATTTTTTCCAATATAACATCCCGTCATAGTTTAGATCGCATAAAATTCACCTTTTAAAGAATAAGAAAAATTATCAAAAGTATTTTTAAATGACTCAATGTTATAAGATACATACGTCAAATCCGACTCAAAACGAGAGTATAAAACACGTAACAAATTGTACAATGAATAAAATGGAAATACATGTTTTATACTTATCAGATAAAAACGTTGTTTAGATTCGTCTATAGCTACTATTTGTTCCCTCAGGTTGTTCCTGTTAAGCAAAGATTGGACGCATCAGCTTCGTATTGAGAATTGTAAAACAGAAGATTCTGGATTGTACACTGTTAAGACAAACAAGGATTCAAGCTCATGTACGGTACAAGTGCAAGGTCAGTTGAAATAGTATGCATTATGTACAATATATGTAGAAGGCTATAATTCACAATAATCTCACTATGATATGAAGGGGATCATTTAACTTGGCATTTACTCTCCGGTTTACTCGCTATACTCTGATCTGATTTACAGAGTGTCCCGGCTATAAACATGGAAATTAAAGAACGACTTCCCAGCAGGATTATTTCTTTAACATAATTTTGTAATATCACAATTTACAGTTAAAACATTTAACTCCGAAACTCTTCAAACTGTGTTCTACCCTTTTTACACCTTCAAAATTTACAGAGATATTAGGAAATTTGTCCAGATTCCAGTTTATTTAAAATAAACAAAACTGTAAAAATGTTTTTTATCTTCGGTAATTTTAAAGATACAAGGAAAAAAGACCACATTAGACGTTCAATCTTTATGATACTTTTATTTATCATCATTTATCTGTTATCGGAAATCAAAAACAATTTTGAAGTCGTCTCTCAATTCCATGTTTATTGTAACACCCTGTGCCTTACTAGTGTATGATCTATTTTTTTCTCAAAATAGCTCTCGGCTCGCCATATTTTTTTGATTATTTTTTTTTGCGAAGTTCTTAGAATATTTAGGCGCATGTCCCGCACACACTCTAAGCTTTAAGGGAGAAATATCGACCCACCCTAGAATTTACTGTATGAGTATTGTAGCTCAGTAGCTCGAAATAAGGATATAACCCCTTCAGTTTTAATGAAAGAGAATAGAATATATATTAGAGGGGAATTTACTAGAAAAAAATGTAAAACGGCCATTTTGTTGTACTGTTTCCATACTTTAGGTGTACTTAACATATTTGCGCTATTTAACCTTTTGGGACCCATGGAACATCATTTTATAGAAAATCTAAAATTAATATTAAAAGAAAACCAAATTATGAAATAGGCTGGTTTCATAATTGACCAATGACTTTCACTTTACAAACGATGATTTTCCGTTATAACTATAAATTAAATGATTTTTTTTATTCACCTAATTCATTTTATAAAGTTTATTTAACAGCTTTAAAAAATTCGAAATTGAAATGGATAGTCTAGGGAACATACTGTATTAATGTACCCTACTGCATATAATTTGTGAACAATTACATGATTTGTACACTTTGAACTCCCATTCAGGCTGAAAGGACTGACAAAATTCATTCCGAGGGATTGTCTAAATTCCACTCTAATATATATTCTATTTATTCTCTTTGGTTCTAATACAGACCCGGAGCTAAGCTCAGGTTGGATAGTTCTATTGATGCAACCACTTCAGTCCTCATACGGACCCGGAGCTTAGCTCGGATTGCACGTAGTCCGGCCTGTAGAGTGTAGTATACTTTTTGTAGAATATCCACACTTGCTGAGCACTAGACTGCCTGAGGAAGTTTCCGTCCTGGAAGGACAGAGGGTTCATCTAGAGATTAGAACTCAAGATGAACAGGTGGAAAAACTTTAATTATATCCATTAACTCAAGAAAAACAGGTGGATAAACTTTAATTATATACATTAACTCAAGATGAACAGGTGGAAAAACTTTAATTATATACATTAACTCAAGATAAATAGGTGGATAAACTTTAATTATATCCATTAACTCAAGATAAACAGGTGGATAAACTTTAATTATATACATTAACTCAAGATGAACAGGTGGATAAACTTTAATTATATCCATTAACTCAAGATAAACAGGTGGATAAACTTTAAGTATATCCATTAACTCAAGATAAACAGGTTGATAAACTTTAATTTTATCCATTTACTCAAGAGTCAAGAGCCCAAAAAAAACTAATCTCTTTTTTGTAAAAAGATGAACATCTTAGAGGATAAATTCTGTCTGACTGTCAACTAACTAGTTTTCAAATAACTAAGGTTATCTGTAAATTAGTTAGATCAGAGGGCCAAAATTTTGATTGGGAGACACTTTAGTAAACTGGCGGAACAGTGGCGGTGAAGCGTCGGCAATTCGATATCCACAGTGTAAATTTTTAAGTTGGATAATTTGATTCCCTTAATCTGCAGTGTCCAGTGATGCAGACATAAGAGATGTCTAGTCTCACTGTCGAGGGAATAAGAAACCGTCTAAGCGCTAAAGACACAGATGAAAGAATTTTAAAAGTTTAAACTTTCCCCTGTTTAACTGTAGATTTAGTTTGGTCTTCCTTTCCGATTATATAAATGTAAAATGTGAATTTTTGTGTGATAAAAATACGCTCGTCTTTATAATCTTAATTAAATAGGCAGAGGTTGATTGGGTTCTCAATGGTAATAAGATACAACCAGAAAGAAGCAGGTGAAAAAAAACTAACTAGACACAATTATCAGAAATAGGACAGAAGACAGAACTAAACACAGTTATAGGAAGTAGGAAAGATGACACAATTATAGGTAATAGGACAGAAAACAGACCTAGACACAATTATTAAAACTATGACAAAATAACAGAACTTGACAAAATTATAGGAAAAGGACAGAAAACAGAACTAGACAAAATTATAGGAAATAGGACAGAAAACATAACTAGACACAAATATATGAAATAGGAAATAAATCTGAACTAGACACAGTCATAGGAAATAGGACAGAAAACAGAACTAGACACAAATATAGGAAATAGGAAATAAATTAGAACTAGACACATTTCTAAGGAATTGGACATAATACAGAACAAGACGCAATTCTAGGAAATAGACAGAAAACAGAATTATACACAATTATAGGAAATAGGACATAAAACAGAACTAGACAAAAATATAAGAAATGTGACATAAAACAGTACTAGTCACAAAGGACAAAAAACAGAACAATTATAGGAAATTATACATAAAACAGAACTAGACACAAATATAGGAAATATGACAAAAAACAGAGCAATTATAGGAAGTTAAACAGAAAACAGAACTTGACACAATTATAGGAAATCGGACAAAAACAGAACTTGACACAATTATAAGAAATAGGACGAAAAACAGAACTAGACACAATTATAGGAAATGGACTTAAAACAGAACTAGACACAATTATAGGAAATGGACATAAACAGAACTAGACACAATTATAGGAAATGAACTAGATACAATTACAGGAAATGGACATAAAACAGAACTAGATACAATTATAGGAAATGGACATAAACAGAACTAGACACAATTATAGGAAATGGACATAAAACAGAACTAGGCACAATTATAGAAAATAGGACAGAAAACAGTATAAGACACAATTATAGGAAATGGACATAAACAGAACTAGACACAATTATAGGTAATGGACATAAAACAGAACTAGGCACAATTATAGAAAATAGGACAGAAAACAGTATAAGACAGAATTATAGGAAATAGGATATAATATAGAACTAGACACAAATATAGGAAATAGGACAGAATACAGTACTAGACACAATTATAAGAAATAGGATATAATATAGAACTAGACACAATTACAGAAAATAGGACAGAATACAGTAATAGACACAAGTATAGGAAATAGGATGTAATATATAGAACTAGACACAATTATAGAAAATAGGACAGAATACAGTACTAGACACAATTATAGAAAATAGGACAGAAAACAGTACTAGACACAATTATAAGAAATAGGACAGAAAACAGAGTTAGACCTAGACACAAATACAGGAATTATAAATCATAAAATGTGAATAAAGGGGAATAATTTACATACAATTCATCTCTTTACGTGTCAAAACTTTTACACCTGTAGAATTTTACAAAAAGAATTTATATAAAAGTAAAATTTTAAATATTTGAAATATTTAGAGTATTTTCAAATGCTAATATATTGTCTAGGTTGGCTCGTTTACAACTCCAAGTATCAGGATGCGTCAGAAGTTTAACAATTAAGAAAGCTGAACCCTGTGATTCAGGAAACTTAAATATCAAACTACTAGTCTATTGAGGGTGCTTCGCGCCACATATACGAAACTTTAGATTTTCGATGCTGCTTACTATGCCAAATTCTTTTTTATCTTCATAATAAACCTAAAAAAATGTCGTAGATTTTCCTTTCCTGCTTTATGTCAAGGCATTTAAAAAAAATTCAACCGGCCATAAACCTTTACTTGGGCTGCTTCAGGTTTTCAATAAAGATGGATTTTAAGAGACAAAATTAATGTTGGCGCTGAGATATTTTTTATTGGAACTTTTAAAACATTAAAAAATTTAAATATTTATATGGCAACCTCATTTTGAAAAAAAACCTGCATGGATCAAAGTCTTAACTATATTTTCATGTTTTTTGAACGCTATTTATGAGTAATGAGCGAACATTGTTTTTAAAATTTGAGTTTATATTTGTTTGCAACTACAGGATGTTTACGAGTATCAACAAACAAAGATTCTTCACAAACACAACTGAAAATTAAATGTAAGTAAATAGAGATTTATTTCAAGTAAAATTCAAAATTAAAACCAGAGTCCGACTTTATTGAATTTGAGCTGCGTCTCAAATCCGCCTAAAACCGGTTTCATTTGAGCGCCGGCTTAAATCTTGAAACATTGAATACAATTTCAAGTAGAACCAACCATATTTTAGCCGCGTCTCAAATTTAAGCCACAGCTTAAATTCTTTAAATTTGGCCTCAGGAAAACTTAAATAAATCATTTTATTAAAACAACGACCTTGACAAACAGTAGGGTCAATTTAAATTATCTTTAATATTTTTATAGATTCGGAACAAATCCAATCAAACTTTTTTTGTTTATTGGACTCCATAAAAACAATTCAAAAATATAATTTTTCTCGGCTTATAAGGGGGGGGGGGCGGTATTTTGCCGGGGTGCCCCAAATATTTTACTCTTTTCCTATTTTTAAACTAAATAACATAAAATATGTTGCGTCCTTGTATTTGTATATTCACCAGAAGTCTTTTTGTTTATTTTCTTCACAATCTAATCTAATCTGATCTAATCTAATCTAATCTGATCTAATCTAGATTGTTTAAAAGTCACTTTGAAATGAATAAAAACTCGTAAGTTAAAAAAAAATTAAAATTTCGAAAAACTATTCGAATTAAAACAAAAATTCGTCTATGTTACCCCCAGGGTATTCATGGGTGTCCTAAAAAATCAGATAATTTATTCCAGCCGTTTAACCAGCTATAGACTTATAGTTAACATATGTTTATGAGCGGAGAGTTTTATCATTTAGCTAGCTATAGAAAGATGAGATAAGGGCGCGGCGTCGTGAACTTATTTTTTTGGAAATCATTAAAATTAAATTTAAATATAAGTATTTTCTATTATTTTGTGTATTATCAGTGACATATATTCCTGTTCCTAAGTTTTTGAAAAATGAAAACGGATGAATTCCCGATCCTGTCAAATTTATTATTGAATTTGTTCCAACAAGAAGTTTAAAGACGGAGGAATATTGATAGTTTATTCATGCAAATTCAATTTAAACCACGGATGTAAAACTGTAGTTTAAAAATGGGGTTGATTTTTATTTAGAAAAATCAGGAAAGAGTATTGTTGCAAAATTATGGTTTGAAATAAAAAATAGCCTCTTTCAAAAAAAAATAAAGTGTTGTGATATTCTTTGAAAACTTTACATATTCTCATATTCTCATAGATATAACCCTTTGATATTTCACACTTGGACTGTATTGCTGCTAGAAAGATATAAACCTTTGATATTTCACACTTGAACTGTATTGTTAGCAAGATATAAACCTTTGATATTTCACCATGAACTGTATTGTTAGCAAGATATAAACCTTTGATATTTCACCATGGACTGTATTGTTAGCAAGATATAAACCTTTACAATTTGTGTCAATTTTTCATCTCTTACATAAGTTTTTCTTTAAAATTATATAAAGGTAATAAGGCTTTATACAACCTAAATATTCTAATCCCTGAAAGTGTAAACCTATTTCAAACTTAGATAATTTTATCTAACAGATTGATTAATAATAATAATAATATCTAAGGACTACGATAATAATGATATCTAAGGACTACGATAATAATAATATCTAAGGACTACGATAATAATAATATCTAAGGACTACGATAATAATAATATTTAAGGACTACGATAATAATAATATCTAAGGACTACGATAATTATAATATCTAAGGACTACGATAATAATAATATCTAAGGACTACGACATAGGTTTGAAAATATAAAGGGATTAGAAAATCAAGAGTTTGTGGCAAGGCTTCAATTTCTTTTATCTACATCATATATAAAATTTACGAACATTCACTTTCTTTTACTAAGTTTTCTCTTTCATTAATCCTAAAGTCTGCATTAATTATAAGTGTAAAGGTTTGTTTAATTGACAAATGTAGCTCACAGCGGTGGATAGAGAGCTTTGTACTCAATACAATTAAATACGAATGGTTTAATGAGGTTACTCGTTCTTCATGTTCCCTGTAAGAAGGAATAATGTTGGTTTCCAGGGAACAAAATTTAATGAATAGCAAGAAATAGGTAAACGAGAGACCGGATTTTATGAATTTGAGCTACGTCGCTGAACCACATACTGTTGAATTTGAACCATCGATTTAAAGTAAAAGAGTGAGGAAGTTTCCCTCACATTAATCGTAAAATTTGGTACCTGGTAGACTAAGTTGATCCAGTGGTTCAACTTAGTCTACGAAGATCAACTACTTCTCAATATTTGTTGAATCGGGTCCTAGAAAATTAAACGAACTTTTTTCTTCTAAAAATGTTTTGTTTCAAAATATTGATGATTACTTAGTTTTCCATTAATCTATACTTTACAAAAAATAAATCTTTCTCAAAGCCATTCCTATGAATGAAATCGGTTGTTAACAAAATTGTATATATAAAAATACAACTCTTTGATAAAGTAACTTTATCCTAATTTGGGTCTATTGGTTTCCAATATTCAATTTCCATATAATCTGTATTCTGTATACATTTATGCTGGGAATTCGGAATGCTTCACGTCATTTTTCGCGCCAGGTCACATTAAATGTTATTCTTAATGTCTTACATATATACAACGGTTTTCTACCAATTAAAAATGTTAACACTTATGGAAAAACTTGTTTCGTTTCAATTGCGGTTAATCGTGTTTCAGTGCAATTAATTGGGCGTGACAATTCGTATTTTTAAGCAAGACAAAATAACAATTTTGTGGATTTTAAGAGGACTGTATGTATTATCTAAAGTTACCCTCAACTTAAAGAGAGACATTTCTTATTAACAATGGTGTCCTTTGAACCGGTGGCCGATTATGGACGACAGAGAACTCTGTGTGTTCATCGTCAAAATAGTGTTCAAATTACCAGAGCTCGTTCTCTCCATAGAAAGTGGTCGTGTATTTCACGTACTTTGGGGGACGATATGTTGGCCGCTAGATGTCTCATGCTAAATTCTTATCTGATAGATAGATATTTCTCCGTACATTTGACGACCAATAGAGGAGACGTCAAGTTGTCGACCAATGTAGTTTATGGAAGGAACAGCATCAGATAACCGGAGTGTACGATAGCGTACACTGAGAACTTCACACAGTTGACGATAGATATTTTTCAAAAATCCACAACATTTGAATGAAATAATTATATTCTGTGACTTTTGTAAGTAAATATTATTATTTTTTAGATATAAAACAGCTTGCAAACTAAGTTTTCCAGATTAATAAGAATAAGTCCGACATCCTTTTTAGTTTAAAGTTTTGAAGGCTACTGTTTTGAATCAAACACACCACTTTATAAATAGAATATCCCTTTAAACTACGTCTATAATCTTCCTGGCAGAAACAATCTCAAGAACTGACAAGAGTCCACCCAGACCGAAATATATCTACTTTATTTACTCTACAGAGGTTTAGTCCATCACCATCACCGAATTTTAAAAGTCCCGTTTTTACATTGCAACGAAGATAATTGTAGGAAAAGGTGATATGCATAGTGCATAGAAGTTTTCCTAAGGGAGAAAAACCTAAAAAAGAAGAAAAAACCTAATTTTCTCAGTCTAACACAAGTGTCACTAGAGCTGGGAACTCTTGTATTGTGCTTACCGAGATCAATGCTTAATCTCGATCTTTGGTTAATCTACAGATTAAGTTAATCTTTTTTCGGTTTCCCGCATGGTGATCGTACCCAGTCAGGGGGCTTTGATCAGGGGAGGAATAACTAAAAGGAAAATATGGAAAATATAGTTTTTTTATAGATACTCAAATTAATAGGGCCCACAATGGATATCGAGACCAAACGATCAGGTTAAGAGTTTATAGAAACATCGAATCTCGAAAATTCATCAGATATAGCCAAATTATTCGTAAATAGCGTTAAAGAATATCTCTAAACATTCGTGAAATGATATCTATTTTAGGTCAGAATGAGTTTACTAAACGTTTAGAGGAATCTGTAAACTTTTCGGAAAACTCAAAGGTAAAAAACTGAATCGATGTTTTTTTATTATAAATAAAAAATAATTTTTTAGATAATGATAAAAGCTTCAAAACTAAATCATTTTGTGTCCCATCTGTCTATTCTGTGTAAATATATTATTTAATTTAAACCTGTTTTTTTGATTTATTTCTGGGACTGCTGACACGGTATTCCAAACGACCGTCCAAACGAGTTACATGCCGGATTCACAACGGTACCCTTCAAATATTTGTTTGAAGATATTTTAATTTTCAATTTCGGTTTCTCTAACGGTGGACTAAGCCAGTGGGGTCGGTCAAATAGGCCTAGGATTGGGCCGGGTACTGTAAAAAGTCTGAACGCGCCATGGGAGTTGTCATAGTTAGCCCTCGCGCTGGACTATACTATGACATGAAAATTGACCACTGTTGTATGTTAGTCTGGTTAGGGCGACGTACTGTACCATAGGATCGGGTCAGTACACGCTGTTATCTGGAAGGCCGGTACAAACTGGACAGGTCCTGTTCGAATTCAAATTTACTACGGGGATAGAGTAAGCTCTTGAAGAGCGACTTGTGGATATACATAGTCATCTCTTTTCACATAGTCATCTCTTTTCATGATAGAAAACAAAATTATCTTTCTGAATAGGTACCATTGTGAACTGGCAGTTTAACAAATAATGGGTTATTTAAAATTAAGTGCATGGGATATTTCATGGGACAAGCTTAATTTTACACAAGTGTTTAGCTTAATATATATCTATAGTACATAAATAATAGGAAACCCTATAATAAGACAATATCTATAATCTAATTTTCTTTAGGCTGAGCTGTATGTTCAAGTCCGAGATATATATGCTCCAGTATCATTCTATATTGACAGGTATAGTTTGTATATATTAACAGAACAAACACCGCTAGATAGGATAGAAAACATGGACACTCTTTCCATAGAAAATCAATTATAATTTGGAAATATTACAAGGCGGGTGCTTCTCCTCGTGTTTCTCTAAAGAAAATAATTGAGTTTTTCCACAAATTCAAATTTGCGAATGATTTAATTTTTTTGCATCCCAATGTCGTAGACCTTATACATTTCAAACTTTGACTTCTGTTAGATCAAATATTTATAGTTTGAAATATCAAAGGTTTAAACCATTAGGTTGCAAAGATTTAGATTTAATGATTAGAATATTTGAGTTTGTGGCAAAGAATCACTTCCTTACGCTCTTGAATACTCTTTTCAAGGCAAAAAAATAATAATATTTAAAATTTTTGACAAATTAAAATTTTGTTGTTGACACAAAATAGTGAAGTTTTGATCGACCCTAAAGCCTGTGTTCTCCAGGATGCTGTTGGAAGAAGAGGACGGACGGATAGAAATAGAAAACAATGGACTAGGGCAACATCTAATTAGGTTTTTAAAGGTATAACACTTTCAGGATTCAGTTGAGCAGGGATAAATATTTTTTTGAGTGCACGCATGTCCACTCTCATAAAGTGGTTCAACTATTCGTACACAGGTCAACAACTTGATCAATCTTCATTAAAACTCTGATTTTAATGGTGGATTTCCACATTTTTTAGTAATCAACATTTTCTCGCTTCCCATGAGTTTCTTACATATATTCTATTAAAAAGAAAGTTTAAAAGTTCACATACCATAGATTCAGCGCAGTGGAATTTTTACATCACGCTTCAGTAGTTTTTTAAATTAAAACGAACATCACAAATCAAATGTTTAAAATTATTGGGGAAGGGTTTTCAACTAAATAAAATTTACTTTTTTTTCTGAAAAAAGCTTGTAAATTCGTTAAGGAAATTCTTTTGATTATTTATAAAGATTCAAAATAAAATATTGTTCTTCTTAAATGAAGAGATCTATGTTTATTTCGGTTCTAAGCAGACCAATTCTTATTGAACTTTATTGACAAATGTTTTAAAAGAGAACATATTCAACTTATCTGAATCAATTTAGATTATTTTTGTCTATTCATTAGTTTCCATCTGCATTCTCAAATATTTTAATGGATGAAAAAAAACTTTTTATGACTTTGAAATTTTTAAAAAGTTTCGTTTACCTTGATAATGTTTTCATATCATCTGGTTTCATGCATACAATGTATATACATTCTCATTCTTAGATTTATGGTAAAGTATTCTTTAGTACAGTCTGGAACTTTTTATTGCCAATATACGTTTCCTAAATGGTTTCAAACTAACATTTTTCAAAATAAATGATATAAACATTTTTTTTTATTTTAAAGAATAAATGTTTTAGGTGAGGTTAGAAGACGCCGGACTGCTGTGTGCCAAGGTAAAAATGAATTTGCAACTTTTAAATTTGGGATGTTGCAATGTTTATATTTTAGACACCAAGTAACCGGGGGGAAGAGATGCTGCAATGTAAATGTATCTTTAATGTATCACCTTGTGAATCTGCTCCCATATTAGGTAAAACCAAGTACAATAGGGAAATGGATCAATTGTACACCGACGTCACAAGTGTCAAATATAACAAGGAAAAAGAAATTTTCTCACATTATTTGACATGTTTTTCAAGAGTAAGTAAAAAAGTGTAAAAACAGAAAATAAATAACACATAAAATTTCATCTTTTCCACTGTAAGATAAGCTCTTTATTCTAAAATTATCACTATTATTAATATTTTTGTCGGACACAATACTGAGTTGACACATGTGACGTAAGAAAACAACTGTACTGAGAGTGTACAAATACTAGGTTGCCATCTATTGTACATAATAATCTATTTGGTTAAAACAAGCTCAAACATTTCTGGTCCATGGGGTATAAAGTTTAGATTGATATTACCACATTAAAATCCCTACAAGGGCTTCATTCTTTTGGTGAACTCTCCCATTTTTTTCCATATATTTGGTTGTAAACTGTACACAACTAGATCTAGCTGCCTCTGCACCTACTAGTTGTACTGTACACAACTAGATCTAGCTGCCTCTGCCTACTAGTTGTACTGTACACAACTAGATCTAGCTGCCTCTGCACCTACTAGTTGTACTGTACACAACTAGATCTAGCTGCCTCTGCTCCTACTAGTTGTACTGTACACAACTAGATCTAGCTGCCTCTGCACCTACTAGTTGTGTCTGTACTTTAAAAGAGTTTTCAATGACAGATTTGAAGTGTAAGAAGTTTTAAATAATAATTAATTAATTAAGAATTTTATTTTAATATTTTGACACAGTTTGTAATCAACTGTATTTCTTAACATTAATTGATAAGTCGCAGGAACATATTTTCTTTGTTGGTTTACAACTAATAAGTATGTAAAGTAAATTTGCCCTTGTACTTCTGGAAATATATAAATCATCCAAACTTTTGAACTATAACCACGACTAAACTTGTTTTCAAACTAATCATATTATTCTTGCCAGAAAAAAATGGATTCCTTGTGTGTGTGTTTTTTTGCTTGCTGTTATACAAAATCGGATTTATTTTTGTCTGATTAGCAGTTAGCAGTTAGTTCTCGGAAAGTTTGGGGTTTACCCAATGCAAGGCCGTTGATTTAACTAAATTATTTGCGAAATGAAATTTATTTGCAACTGCAACATTTTTGTAAATTTCACTAATTGTAGTCTGAAGTAGTCAAATAAAAATGTTAAAATAAGTTGTCATCAATGTTTTACATAAACCAATTTAATTAATAGGTTTAAATTTTAGACTTGTATTAATTGCTATAATTACAATCTAAACCTATATAGTTAAAAGGTGTAATTTCTAATCCCATTGTATTTAAAAGTTTAAGGTTTATTTACACTCTAAACCTTGGTTGAACGTTTTATTATTTCTATTCTAAACCTATTTGTTCGATAGGTTTAATTTCTAAACCTCTATTTATTTTTATATTATTAATCTAAACCTTATTTGATCGATAGGTTTAACTTCTAAACCTCTATAGATTGTTAGGTTTAATTTCTAATCCTTTATTGATTGCTATAGGTCCCGCAGACCCAGTGACATGTGTGGCGATCCTTCACAGTTTTAGTGACAGGATGAATTCTTATATTCAAAAGGAACAATGCAGGTAGTACAGGGTGTCCCATAAAATATGCCAAAATTTGGTAGACTACAGAGTGTACCAAAAAGCATGCCAGAATTCAGCTAGAGTACTGGGTTTACCACAAAACATTATAGAATTCAGGTAGTACAGGGTGTACCACGTTACATTACAGGTTTCAGGTAGTACAGGGTGTACCACGTAATATTACATATTTCAGATAGTACAGGGTGTACCACGTAATATTACATATTTCAGGTAGTACAGGGTGTACCACGTAATATTACATATTTCAGGTAGTACAGGGTGTACCACGTTACATTGCATATTTCAGGTAGTACAGGGTGTACCACGTAATATTACAGATTTCAGGTAGTACAGTGTGTACCACGTTACATTACATATTTCAGGTAGTACAGGGTGTACCACGTTACATTACATATTTCAGGTAGTACAGGGTGTACCACGTAATATTACAGATTTCAGGTAGTACAGGGTGTACCACGTTACATTACATATTTCAGGTAGTACAGGGTGTACCACGTAATATTACAGATTTAAGCTAGTACAGGGTGTACCACGTAATATTACAGAATTTTTACACGCAACATTCTTGAAACAATGTAAATGTACAATATGTAACTTATATTTAACGTAAATGGACAATGTGCATTATGTTTAACGTAAATGGACAATGTACATTATAATTAACGTAAATGTACAATATACATGATATCTAACGTAAATGTACAATATTTACATTGAAACAATGTAAATGTACTCTATTGTACATTATACTTAACGTAAATGTACAATGCACATTAAACAATGTAAATGCACCGTATGTTCATTATGTTTAACGTAAATGTATAATGTACATTAAACAATGTAAATGTAAAATATGTGCCTTATATTTAACGTAAATGTACTATATGTACATTAAACAATGTATATGCACTATATGTTTATTATATTTAACGTAAATGTATATTGTACATTAAAAAATTTATATGTATAATATGTGCATTATATTTAACGTAAATGTATAATGTACACCAAACAATATAAATGTACTATGTGTATTATGTGTACACCCATGTTTCAAATATCTTGATTTATTTTGTATTTTTTATATTTAAACAGTAAATATGTATTCTTTTGGACGAGGATTAGCACTAACGAACTAAATTTTTTTTATATTTCATATCCTTCAAATATATTTCATGAAATGAGTATCTAAATATTTTGAATCCAAAGCTATTTTTTTAATAACACAGTCACAATATTTCTATATTGCCACGCTGTAATTTTATCCTAGATTAAAAATCAAATCGTATATAGAGAAAATACGACATTTATGTATTAATTTAATTCCTCTTTGATATCCCATGTGGATTAAACTCTAAAGGATCAAGCATATATCCTTAAACTTAAAGTTGGATATCGAAATCAAGTATTCCAGAGCTGAAAACTTTAGAATGAAATATCCAGATATCCCGTCGAATAATTAATCTGAGCTGAAAACTTTAGAATGTGATATCCTTAATCCCGATCTGTTAATTAATCTGGAGATTAAATTCACGAGGAGAACAAGCAATATTTAATCTAGGAGATTAAGAAAAACAGCGGATTAAGCATTAATCCCGATATCCACCATTCTAAAGTTTCCAGCTCTGAAGATTAAAGTCATGAGTTTTCCAAGCAATATTTAATCTCGAGATTAAGAAAAAGAGTAGATTAAGCCTTAATCCTGATATCCACCATTCTAAAGTTTTCAGCTCTGATTAAAGATACTAAACACAAAAGTTCGTACCGCAAAGAGTTCATTTCAAGCTTAATTTATTATCTTCTGCTTTGATAATTATCTTCTATTGGCTTATTTAATGATTCGACAAAGAAATAAAGCAGTTTACACTTGAAGGGAATCATCAGTTTACGTAAACAGGCAGTATAGATTTCGTACAGTTGAGTTTTGAGTCTTATCCTTAGTGGATAACCCTGTACATTTCGAAACACTAACTTCTCACGCAGGGGTTTGTTTAACTTTGCAATATTCTAGGATTATAATCCCCTTCTATTCTAGGCCTATAATCCCGTTATATTTAAGGATTATAATCCCGTTATACTTTAGGATTATGATCCCCTTGTATTCTTGGATTATTATAATCCCTTTATATTATAGGATTATAATTCCTTTATATTCCAGGATAATAATCCCTTTATATTCTAGGATAATAATCCCTTTATATTCTAGGATTATAATCCCTTTATATTCTAGGATCATAATCCCTTTATATTCCAGGATTATAATTCCTTTATATTCTAGGATTATAATCCCTTTATATTCTATGATTATAATTTCTCTATATTCTAGGATTATAATCCCGTACAAGATCGAAGGTGCTCGTCTCTCTACGGTTGATATTCTAGTGGAGAAGGATGGACATGAACTAGAAGTTGGAAATGAAATTCAGATGAGAGTAATGGTAAGATTTTATCTTCTTCATGCTTAAAGGGAATGTTGTTGTAATTTTAAATGCCAGTTAAAGAGGTGCATTACATGTTGACAGCTGTACATCCCTTTAAACCTTCATCTGATTAATATAGTTAGAACATCGCCGTTTTTCAGTGCTGTTAAAATGGTAAATTCTGATGATTTCCACTTTTTTGCATTAGTTCTTGATCAGACTGCGGTTTAAAGGGTTCTGTTGGGATCGGATATGCCACTTTATAACTAGATTAAGTCCACAGTCTCTTTCAGTAATGTTCAGTGTAATTTGAATTCACCCAATTTGAAATTTGTTGGTGCCAAGAACATTTTACAAAAGTATCTTTTTTAATTTTTAAAAACTGTTTTTAAACTTTAAAACTTTTAAAAACTTTTTAACAAATTTAAACTTATTTTAAAACGACAATAGAATTTTTATCAGCTCCTGACATTCAATAGTTCTAATTAATTGCTCTTTTGAGTTTAAATACAAAAAGAGTAAACGACAAATTACGCGCCATCTTTCACCAATTTTTTGTATCTTTATGGAGTAATTAACGGCATTCAAATAATACATAGCTTATAATTATTTTTTAATAATTTTTTAATATGTGTTATATTGCAAACTTGCAATACGTACGTTTCACGTCATTGTTTAAATTTTGTTGTTTTTGACATTTTTTCATTGTTTGTTGCATTAACTTGAAGGTAAACTAAATTCTGACAAGACTTTTTAGTCTTCAGGGGATTTCGCGTTGTAAACATAAGTTGTAAATATTATTTTTTGAGATAATGATTGCATTTTTGGTTTTTATATTGTTCCTATTGAGTAACAACTAACAAGACAAGAGTAACAAGTAACAGACCGGCTATGTAAGGTAGTTAAACTAATTTTACAATGTTGTGGACAAATTCTTTAGGATTCATTTGAGACATATAAAACGTTTCCACGATGTATAATTACTGAGTTTGAGTGCATAGTCGACGTTCAAAATTATGAATTTTGGTGGGTACGTTTTCAGAATCGGTTTTTCTAAAATTATTAAATAAGGACTACGAAAAATAAAGTAA
The DNA here is from genome assembly GCF_000591075.1 of Eurytemora carolleeae. Classification (NCBI taxonomy): domain Eukaryota; kingdom Metazoa; phylum Arthropoda; class Copepoda; order Calanoida; family Temoridae; genus Eurytemora; species Eurytemora carolleeae. The sequence continues at coordinate 600,196 of NW_019396160.1, forward strand.
AAATAATACAGTAATGAAAAGAAGTATGTTGCAATAAATCAATGCTAGAATCAATTGTTTTGTTTTTATCATTTTATTGAATTTCTTATTTTCTGTGAATTTATTTGCAGATTTCTACAAATTCTTCAAATGTCGTCTTTTCAATAAAAATTCCAGAAAATCTGCAAAAAATCTTTGTGAATAATTGAGAGAATATAAAAACTAATAATTAAATAAGATTACTTATTTTCGATCATAAGATTAATTTTTATTTTCCTACCTGTTCCTAAACAACTAATTAGTTTACTGTAGAATTTTGTTAATAATTTAAAAAAAACAATTCTGAAAACGTATCCACCCAAAGTACGATTTTGAACGCCGACTTTGCGCTCAAACTCAGGATTTACAGATCTTTAAAAAGTTTTTATGTCTCAAATGAATCCTAAAGAATTTGTCCACAACACTGCATACATAGCCGGTCTGTCTCTTAATGAGTAATGATTTAAAGTTTTTTTTAAGCTTGTATTCTCATTTCACAATTTAATGGGTTCCACAGTAGGTTTTCTCAACTTTCAAAGTGAGAACTGAGAAAAACCCAAAAAGCAATATTTTTTTTAAAGTGAAATTTTATTTAGACCGATAAAATACAGATAGATGTTATAAACCCACAGCGCAGTAACTCAGGCCTGTATAAGGTATATTTTTTAGACTTTCAACCTTTCATGTATCATTATCAGTGTTTAAAAACAGAAAAAATGTAAACATATTTGATTTATGTTGTTCAGGTAACTATGTCGAATGATGAAGGTTCAGCTAGTATCCAGGTTCCTGTTCTAGTACTGGATATACCTTCCTCTCCAGTATCCTGCACTTTATCTCAAGTATTCAAGGATTCAGTTACTGTTCAATGGTGAGAACATATTAACATTTGATATGTTTGTAATCAGAACTTTTCTCAATGTAGAGATATGTGCTTTATAAAGATACTTGTGCTTAAAATCAAAATCAGAAAAGCTGATGTGTCACCAAGTCGTATCTCTATCTAGTATTTATGGAGGATGAGCTGGCCTTGAAAAATTGGGATATGAACATATTTTGCACCTTCCCACCCCTTACTCTAGGCCTTGATTAGACCCCCCATCATGTTCAGTGTTGAAGAGACTGTTAAGGCTATAACTATATAGACACTTTTTTATTTAAAAAAAAAAACACAATTAGTCACAATATTGCCATTGTTTTTATGTATCACATTCATTGGAACAGTAAAAAAGCTGTAACACTGACAATCCCAAAAACTGGGAATTATGAATTTTTTGTTTCTAAAACATTGCATTTGTTTTTAAGAAAAACTAACATGTAACCCCGTAAACATTCCAATTATGTTTCAATAATGAAAAAAATCTAAAATTTATGTAGACGACGGAATACACTTTTCTTGTTTGCTTGCTTTCGCGGTTCGACAATTTATTTAAAACAAACATTCTGCAAATCATTTGAAAATGGTCAAATAGAGATAGGCAGCGTTATAAAAATACATTTTAGCTCTGCGCCGACACAAAGGAACAGTAAATATAATTTGTATTTTATGAGAATGGGCCAATGGCATGTCCGATTTTCAAGCATGAGAAGGATATTGATGTTTAATACATAAAATGTGTTAAATTCTGTTCATTTTTTACTCAAATCATAAACTTTAAAAAATTTCAGCCAGTAAATTTAGGATAATTCGTTTACTCTTGATCAAATGGTTTTACGGATATCGTTTTGAATCGGATATTCCACTCTTTATAATTACGTCTAAACATTAAATACTATTGTAGTCCCATTTAAGCTAAACATGTGCCCAGTGCTAGATAGAGAATTGCTAAGTTATTTATCTTGAAATAGTTTGGGATTAAAATTGCAAAAAAATATCTAGAATTCGACGCTTTAATGCAGTTCACATAGCAGAATACTTTTACCCGGGAAATAAAGTAAATTGTTCTTGTTTCCTCATTAAACACTTTCATTTAAAGATATTTCAATTGAACAAATATTCTAAAAATAGGACTCCTCCTGCGGATGACGGTGGGTGCAGTATAAAGCACTACATCGTGGAGTCCTTGGACTTCACTACCAGCAACATCTGGTCTACCGTTGCCATGTCAGAGTCAGGAGATCAGAGGGAGTTCGTCGTCAGGTAAAGTTACAGTATACACTATACTGTACAGGGTGGAGGAAGATATAGTTACTACTTTTAAACTAGATCGGAGAAGAAAGGGAGAACTAGAAAGATGTAGATCGTATACTTAAAGACATGTAAAATGTTCATCTTTTAACTCAGTAGCATTATTCTTCAAATAAATAAATAATAAATAAATAATAAATAATGATTTATTAAGATTTTACATGTACACCTTCTAATCTTGTACACGCACTTTTACTAGTCTTAAAAAGTGTAATATTTTGAGGGTTATACATGTACATTTTCTATTTATGTACAGGGTGTAATAATAAACATGGGAATTGAGAGATAACTTGAATATCGTCTTTGATTTCTGATAATTGAAAATGAAAAAAGTACATCAAAATAAGATTGAACGTCTAATGAGTTTTCCAAAATGTGGTCTACCCTCTTTGTAAAATCTTATAGATTGGCGGAGATATTAAACATTTGAACAGTTTTGTTTATTTTTAGTTAACTAGAATCTGGACAAATTCCTAATTTATCTCCGTCAATTTTAAAGGTGAAAAATGGTAGACCACATTTTAGAAATCCCAAGACTACTAGTTTTCGGTATTAAATGTTTGAACTCTGATACTACAAAATTATATTTACGAAATAATCCGGTTTGGAAAAAAGTCGACGATATAGAAGCCATCATTTAATTCCCTTGTTTTTTTGGACACCCTGTATTTTTTACTCTGTCTAGTCATGTTCATGTACTTATTCTAGCCAAGTATATGAACTTGTCCTAGTCTTTTTACATGCACTTTTTCATATCTGGTACATGCACGTACTTTCCCTAGTCATGTACACGCACTCTTTTCAGTCTTGTACATAAATGCGATCTTTTGAAATATTAACATTTAAAGAACTTCCAATTGAGAACTAAATATTAAATAGAATATTTAACAATATTCGACGCTGACGTTTTCTTCAATATCTCTTACGCGTCTACGTATTATTTATTGTCAAACATAACAACACATTAAAAATTTAACTTTTTGTACATTATTGTAACCTGATATTGAAGTCTGTATTGTAGAAACCTGATATGAATTTCATCTGTACTGTAAGAATCTGCTATTAAAGTTATCTGTATGGTAGTAACCTGATATTAAAGTTATCTGTATTGTAGGAACCTGATATTAAAGTTATCTGTATTAAAGGAACCTGATATTAAAGTTATCTGTATTGCAGGAACCTGATATTAAAGTTATCTGTATTAAAGGAACCTGATATTAAAGTTATCTGTATTGTAGGAACCTGATATTAAAGTTATCTGTATTAAAGGAACCTGATAGAAGGACATCGCTATGTTTTCCGTGTATCTGCGGCGAACAAAATAGGACAATCTGAACCAACAGAATACAAAGGATCTATAGTTACTAAAGATCCCTGGGGTAAGTTAAAAGTTAAATAATTTCGATTAATGGCCAAACAAACAAAAAGTTGTTAAGCAGATCCAAATGTTATAAAAAGATGTTAGTTTCATTTGTCTGTCTGACATTTTTCTGTCTTTCTGTCTTTTCTGGCTTTGTCACATAATTTTATAAAATTGATTTTTTCACATTTATCTGTACTGCAGAGGTTCCTGGGGAGTGTGGTCGTGTATCAGTAGAGGATTGGACGCCGACATTCGCAGATTTGGTTTGGAGTGCTCCCACGTGGGACGGAGGAACTCCAATACTCTCATATCTTATTCAATTCAAAGGTCAGATCGTAGACTTTTTATTTAATTTTCTCTTGTTTTTACAACATTTCATTCCGCACGATAGTTTTGTATTTATATTTCTTGCGTATTCTTATGTGATGTAAGAACTTGTTTCTTTGTTTGCCTTGTTTTACTCTTTTTATATTTCTTGTCAAATTATTTATTTACACCTTGCTATCTCTTAGAGAATAACTTACCTAATATCTTAATATTTACTCATTTGAAATAATTCTTTTTTGATAAGTGTATTATGTGAAACTAAGATTTTAAATTCTTAATTTATGACATGTTAACTAGGATTACAGTAGTCTCCAAAATAAAGTGTAGTACCGTTTCAATTTTAGTAAGAAAAACTTGGAAAACAAAACAAACACATAATATGCTCTGACAACCTCTCAAAATTTAACATATCGTAAAGCACACCTCGTATTAAAAGTGTTTAAACTTTAATCAATACTTAATTCTTAAATGATTTATTTACGATTTTAAAATGATAATAATATCTTTATGTTCACATTTTCAAGCAATTAAAATTTAGAGCGTAGTATGAGAGATTGGTTGGATGCGGCTGAAATACCAATTCAAGAAATAGAAACTTCTGGAACTGAAGTCCGGTAAGATTCTAATTAAAGAGATTGTTCTTTAAATCAACTTTCGAACTTTGTCGGAAATAAGTTTATTAGTGGGGAAATAAATCTCGTTTAAAGGGACTGCAGACTTAATTTCAAGTGAAACTCTTTAACAAAAAAAAAAGAGTAGCATGTTTGATTCACATGGATACCCTTTAATATTTCTAGTCTGTGTAGCATAAATCTGCAATTTATTCTGTAAGAGTACCAGTAAATAAAATAACCAATTTTCAGATGAAAAATCTAGATATCTTTAGGGGTCGGTGTGAAAACCTTACTTATGAATATGAATATCTAGGGGTCGGTGTGAAAACCTTACTTATGAATATGAATATCTAGGGATCAGTGTGAGAACCTTACTTATGAATATGAATATCTAGGGGTCGGTGTGAGAACCTTACTTATAAATATTAATATCAAGGGGTCGGTGTGAGAACCTTATTTATAAATATTAATATCTAGGGGTCGGTGTGAGAACCTAACCGAAGAATATGAATATCGGTTTCGTGTGATCGCAATAAACCGAGGTGGACAGAGTAGACCCAGCCCAGCCTCAGCTCCTGTTATTGCAATGCATAAACATATTCCTCCTTCAATCAAGGTAAATCAGATCCCCGGAGAGATGATACACAACACTTTTCAATTTCATTTCTTGGCGAAATAGTATATATTTCGAAGTTACTTCCAATCTAAACTTAAAGGAATACATTCTAAATAAATTTATCTATAGAAAACCAGAGACGCAGGGTGTTTTAAAATGAGGGGGGGGGGTGTTTTGTTATTGGTATAGAAATATATCTAAAATAACCTGATACGCCTATATGGATAACTATTGTGAAATTCTAGAATTGAGAATCTGATTCAGAAATAAATTCATGTTATTTTCTTCATTTGTTGTTTTTATTTAAAAATCCCCTCCCCCAACTCCAGAAAGCTCCTCAAGAAATGGCAATATTTGATCTATTGCAGGGTGGAGGACTAGAAGATCTAAGATTGAAGGAAGGAAGATCAATTAGGTTTGATGTTTGGGTAGCTGGAGAACCACCTCCAACAATTGAATGGTTTAGAAATGATACAAAGCTAGTAAATGATGATCTAACATCTATCAGTATATATACAAAGAATGCCTCAGTTTATAGCTTGAAAAATGCAGTGCTAAGTATACCTAAGGTAAATTCTATATCTCTTAGAAATTCTATATGTAAATGTAAATGGAAATTTTTAAGGCATTAGAGGAATCACATGATGGTGTGTATAAACTGCGCCTGAGAAATGAGTCCGGAGTATTTGAATCGATTTCTAAAGTTGAAATTGAAGGTCCACCTGGAAGGAAGAAAGCTTTAGAACAGATTAAAGAAGAAGAGGTAGGAATACTGAAGATATATTCTGTATACACACTATACATATGTTGAAGTTTATATAAAAGAAAGTAGATAAGATAAATAGAAAATATTTAACTTTTAAATATTGGAACAGCTTTCAATATTCCAAAGTGAGAAATATATTTTAGGAATCGACTTGTCATTTAGATAAATATGGGGAACACTTGTAGCTTGAAATAAATTTTATACAGAAAATATTTTTGAGATTCTATTATGGTGGATCAAAAAGATTAAAGTTAGCTCCTATTTATGGATATTTCATCATTTTCAATTGTAACCGTAACAGGTTCTACTTCGTTGATCGACTCCATGCCCAGTGAAGTATAAGATGTAAAACTAAAAGCCCTCTGTTTTCTTTAATAATGAAATTATATCTTTTGATGAAACAGATTAAATGGTCTACACAATCTTTAATCATTACATCTTTACAACCTGTAGGTGTATAATTTAGGATATTAGTTACTTTCTCTAAGGCACCTTCCAAAGCGTCAACTTCCCAAGGGTATTTTCCCAAGCGGTAACTTCCCAAGGGTGTTTTCCAAAATTGAAACTTACCAAATATGCAATTTCCGAAGCGACAAATTCCCAAATCTTTCCTAGCTGCAGCGATTGGTCCCCTAGCATGTTCTAGCCACAGCACTCGGCTCCCTAGCCCATTTTCACCACAGCGCTCAGTCCCAATTGCAACCTATGGCGCCTCAGAAGGTCTAACCTAACCTTTGGGAAGATGCCACTTAGGAAAATGCACATTTGGGAAGTTGTCACTTGGGAAGTCGCATTTGGGAAAATCTCTTTGGGAAAATACCAAACTTGAAACTATGACTTGCTCCTTAATTTTGCAGAATTTATAATCAAAATAGATCAAAGAGCTACGACATTAGTTTGCAAAAATGAAAATATTAAAATAAGACGAGAAACCAATTTTTAGATCCATCCTGTTTATCAAATCTTATTTATACTTGCTTGTATTTATAATACTAATGACTGTTTCAGAAGGAGCTAGATGATGATATTGAAGAGGTGATTAATGATAAGCTACCAGATCCAAAAATTGATGCTAAGGATGAGGATAAAGACTCAGGGTTGAAGATTGAAGAAGAATCTAATATTGGATCTGAGGAAGATTATGATTGGACAGAATATTCTGAAGGGGAAAATTCTTCTGATCATGATAACCTGAAACATGAGAGCACTCATGTTGAAGATGTTGAAGATGAACTTATTTCAGCTGAAAATAAATTGGAAAGTGATGATCATGATTTTGAAAAAAATAATACAATTACTGATGCGGTGAGAACTGATGACCAAGATCATGGTAACAATAATGAAATTGCTGATGCGCTGACATGTGATGATCATGATTATGAAAACAACAAAATTACTGATGAAAGTTTTATACCTGAAGCTAATGTTAATTATGATATGAAACCATTACAAACTGAAGATAACAACTATAGCAGTGAACCATTTTCAAATGATATATCAACTGCAGTAGAATACAAAACCTTTCAAAAAGAATTCACCAATAACAATTCTAACACCTGTGACCAAATCACATGTCAACAAAATGAAACTTGCCACCCCATTGAGAGTTTCACAAAACAAACGTCAATTGGTATAGATCATGAAACTTACACTGAAGAAGAGATATTATCCAAACATGTAAGCATTAATAATGAAGATGAAGGTACTACTAAGAACTATGATGAATATAAGAACATGCCCCTGGAAGTCAAAGATGAATGGGCACATAAAGAAGATTTGTGTGATAGTCAGCATAAACAAGTTGAAAATCATTCCAATATTGCAGAAGGTATTACTGAGAGTGTTATTTCTCCTGACATTAATATCCCACAATTCACTAGTAATGAGGAAAATTTGAACAGGGATAACTCAGGCGTGAATGAAAACTGTTCAACTTTAAACATGGCCAACATTTCATTTGAGGAAAACAGTCTGACTAAAACTAGATATTTAGATAATGAACAAGTGTCTGAGAGCAATGTTAATAAACCTTTGCCTGGTGACAGTTTAGAGATAGGAAACCTGAATACCGACCCTTGTCATTCTCCCGACAACATTCAAGAATCTGGCATTAAATCTCCTAGAGATTGTGAAGAAAAATGTGAAAATAGTCAGGAAACAGGTAAAAGTTTAGCACTAGAGTTGAATGACCCTGATAGTACTGAAAGTATGCAGATGCACAGCAACAGTGCTCAGCTGCAAGATAATGTTGACACTTGTCAAAGTGCAAATACTGTACCTGCTGTGAAAGCAAGGAAAGATTCCCTGGCAGAGTGGGCAAAAATAGAAAATGAAAAGCTGCAAGCACAGCTCATAAAAGACAGAGAAAAGGAATTAGATAAACAGAAGCAGGAGAAAGAACTTGAAAGACTTCAGTTGGAAAAGTCAGAGCTTGTGTCTTCACTTAAATTACAATTATATTCAAGATTAGAGCATTTAGGGTTCTCACTTTCATCTGGAGTACAAGACTTTAATTTTGATAATGGAGACAGTTGTCTCATGTCTCTGCTGGACCAAATGAACCGAGATGATCAAGATTTCAAAGTTTGGGAGCGGGATGATTACTCTTTCCTCAGATGGTATGTGACAAAACAAATGGAAACTCATATAACTAAGAATACCCAATTACCTTTTATAAAAATGATCAAAGGGGATCCAATGGATTATGTTGAGCATATTTCAGAGGATTATGTTCCATTAGATGATATATTTCTAAGTGCTGCTGCTGTTATATTCAACAAAGACATAATAATAGTTCCAGCAGTTGAAGATGAAGAAGTAAGGGTTCTGTATGGAGGCCCAGGTTCTACTAAAGGTAAAGGAGCTCCCCTATACATGGGCTGCATAGAAACAGAGCATGAAATTCCTCCCCAGTACTACAGCATTCTACCAAAAGAAAATTGCAATTCTAACTTTGTATATGGAGAGGCTTCAGATAGAAAAGTATCGATCTATCAGAGCAAAGAAGAGAAGAAAGAAAAACGTCAGCCAAGAGGTTGGAAAAGGATGGATTCCTATTCTGGAAGTGTATCTAAAGATCTTGAGAGTATGATTAATGAAATTGTTAAAGATGAAAACTTAGAAAATCTGTTTGATAAACTTGATCAGTGTGATGATAGTGAAGATGAATCCCAACCGGATGCAGTTACAAATACAACTGACATAGAAAATAATAGGAATTTGACAGACACATATGGTATTGAAAACAGTAGCTATATTGATAAAGTATCAGAGTTTAAAAATCAAAAAATCATTGATGATTACAATACAAACAGTTCTAACATTGAGAACACACTTGAGACAGCAGATACACTAAATAACTCTAAAGATGATCTTGCTGATTGCGATAACTTTTCTCAATCTACACTGACACAGGACCAATCCTGGAACCAAGAAAAGCTCAGCAATGGAAATCATATCTTAGAGGATATGATTTTAGAATCAAATTGTAACCCAACACCTAAAGCTGAAAATATGATTATAAAAAGAAAAATCAAAATCACAGCATCAGAGACAAGAGGAGGAACGGAGTCATTTACTGAACAGGTTAAAGATTTATCTTTACATGAAGAAACCCAATTAAACAATAAATATGTTGATCATCCTAATTGTATTATTGCAGAGGAACAACAGAACACCAGCGAAGCTCAACATTGTTTAGATTTAGAATTAAGCCCTGAAGTTGTAGAAAATACTTCAGATTCCAACCTAACTACAACACTTGCCAAGCATAAAAACCTTGAGATATTTGAAGCAGTTAATGATAACGAAAAGAATGAAAAAGTTCAGAACAATTCTTTTGAACTTGGGTCAACGTCTGAATTTCAAGAAAACAAAAGGATTAGTCCAAGTGAAATTATTTCTGAAAATGTGTGTGAAGAAACTGAAAAGAAAGCTATTTCCGTTGATGTAGCGAATAATGATGATGTTGTCAGGCAGCTGACAGTAGATAATCAGTCAGTAATCTCTGAAACCGAACAAGGTGTTAAAAATGGACAAATGTTAAATGAAAACAATATGGTTATTGACAAAAATAATGAAGACAGAACCGAGAAGGTTATTATGCGTCAAAAGAAGTACAGTCGACGTAAATCAACCGCAAGCTTCCGATGGTCTGGAGTTGAAATGTGTCAAGTGGATGGAACCCCTACTTGTCAAAGCAGCATAAGCGCTCCTGAAGCAGCTTCCCTCGTTGGCCCAACAAAGTCACCACAGTCCATAAATACAGAAGATTTGATCAACTTAAAATCCAGTTTATCAATGAAGGTTCAGGAATATGGTCTTCAGATCTCAAGAACAGAAGAAGGTAAATGCAAAGACTCCTGTCTAGTTGCCCTCCTGGATCAGATGCATTCTCCAGGTCAGGATTTCAAGGTCTGGGATAAGGATGATCATTCCTTCCTTTACTGGTATATTTGTAAACAAATGGATATTCAGATTAGTAATGGTACTGCAGCTAACTTCCTTCATATTGGGGATGAACACACTCCTGAGCTGGTGAAACAATTCCAGGCAGACAACATTCAGACAAATGAATATTTTCTTAGAGCTTTCTCAAGAATATTCAAGAAAGATATTGTGATTGTATCCAGTGATAAGGCTGAATGTATAAGATCTGGAACTGATCAGAAAGATTTAAAGAATCCTCTGATCTTTGGTAAACTAGAAGATTCTAACTCTGGGAGTGAACTATTCCTATCTCTAGTACCAGGAGGAGAAAACTCAATCCTTATCAACTCTTTATATAGTACTTTACTGTAATATTTTTAATATTTACTTAATTTTTATGTATTCATATTTTTTAATGCTTCTTATTTTTCCCATGATAAAGATACGAAAATTAACCTTATCATGATTTACAATAGATCATGAATTTAATAAAATACTACAATTGCGTTGTTTACTAGGAGACAAAACCACCAAATTTTAAATGGAAAAATTAATTCCTAAAAAAATTAAGATAAATAAAATTTGAGCTAATTAGCGGGACAAAAAAAATTATTAAAAAAGAAATGAAGAGAATAAATATATTAATAAATAAATTTAATATTTCAGGAAATCATTATTTTTCATAAAGTCCAACAGAGGCACAATAGTCAATAAGTTCTTTGTTTCATCTGACAACAATACTTAGAATTAAACTTGAATAAAATCAAAATAAAAATCTAGACAATTGTCAAACCTACAGATTCAGAACGATTGACTCAAAATAAATAAAAAACAAAAAGGGAATTGTGTGGTAAATTGTGCACTGACTAATTATTGCGCATTTCCTATCTTATCTATTTCCCTTTTTCTGTATTTTAATATTTTTAACCTTTATTTATACAAAGTGTATCCCACTTCAAGACAATTTATTTTATGTAAAGAATGACAGATCTTCTCTGTGAGATTAGCCAAAAAAAATTGGTATCGCACTATTGTAAAATTATTAAAATTTACATTTAACATTTTTCTGAAATCCTTCCAACCTCCTGCTGTGCGTAATATATTAACCTAATTATCAATCAATCAACGCATATATTTATGAACACTGCATAGGGATATACGGATTAATAATAGTATGCGTAATTGCCTGGGGAGGGAGGAGGGAAGGGGACGGGGGGTTGGGATGAAAATAGAATATATAATCCATAAGATGGGATCAAGGATCAGTTATAAGCATACATAATAAATCTAGAAGATCAAAACATGTCTGATCTAGAAGATCATTGTTTTTTATTTAAGAAATGAGCGGTACATCAGCTAGGGGGTGGGGGGTATTCGCCCGGTTTCCCCCCTCCCTCTGTTGCTGCCCTGTATCCTTACATATACATATTTTGACACAAATTTGCTGTAATAAAAGCAAGACAAATTCATCAGGAACGACAGGAACTCAATATCTAAACAATAGTTTCTTGGACGAATTCAAAAATTATGTCGTTCTCGTGGTTTAATTCTATCAATTGCATTGTACGTACTACGTAGGAAAGTAAATTCCTGAATTGTTTTCTAAAGAAAGAAGTCAGGTCTTAATATGTTTCATTATTAAAATTCAATATTTACATTCTTAGATTTATAATGATTTTCCCATAACTCAGGGATCAATATTAACTAAGATCAAAATTAAAATTTTCTTTGTTTAAAAACCTTAAACTTATTTTCAAAATGAACTAAATATTTGCTACGATATATTAGTCCCTGAAAGTACGCATATTCTGGCATAAATTCAATATTCGTGACGCGCTTGTACGCAATATGGTTAAACACCAACAGTTGTTGGACAGTGCTGATCTTATGCATATTATCATTATCATTTAGTGGATTTTTCAAGTTCACGAATAATCTTGGCGTCCTTGTGTACAAGGAAAAAAGAAAGAGTAAAAATAAAATAAAAAACTTGGCACTTTTATATATCCAATGAAAGGACCTTATTTTATCTGTTTACGAACGGGGACAGTTAGACCCATAAAACTACGGAATAGGAAGACGATTCTAAAACCCATTTTCTGGTTTTCAAAAGGTCAATAAACATGAAACATGGCAGTGTAAGAGATCTATTTCTGATTTTGATTTTGATACTTCTGTATTGCATGGTTTTCTTGATTAACTCCTTGTGAACCCAAATATATGCTAATCATGGTTCTAGGATGAAAAAGAGCGCTGAATAGTGAATGGTAAAAATACTTGAAGGGAGAGACCGGCTATGCATGGCAGTTGAACTGAAAGTGAAGTGTTGTAGAGAAAAACTTTAGGATTCATTTGATATCATTGAGGCATTTTTACGGTTTAAAATTTTTAATTAAGAGCGTAAAGTCGTTTGTAATATTTCACCAGTTGTTTCAGCCAGCAGAAGAAACGTTTATTTTTACAATTCTTAAATGCAGACATTGACAAAACATGTAATTAAGAAATACTATTCAACAAACTAGATACAAATAGGTTGAGAAAAATAATAAACTTATCATTGAAAATAAGTTTTTAAAATTGATTTTAAAATCTCGCAGGTTTATGTAAATTCTTTTAACTAGAGTCGCTTGTTGGACGTTTTTTTTATTTTAATTGTGAAGACGACATTTGAAGAAATCTACTAATAAAACTATAGAAAGAAAAATGGTAATAATAATGAAATAATCGATTCTACGGTTTTACCACAGGCTTGAATCGATGATTTCTTTTGAGAATTATGTTCCTAAACAGCTTATTAGTCTGTAAATATTTGTTTACATATTTGTTCCATAGTATTAAATAATTGTAAAAAACGTTTATTCTGCTGGCTGAAACAACATGGGAAATATTACAAACGACTTTACGCTCTTATTTAAAAATTGTCTCATTGGTTATGAATTCTCCACAGTACTGCACTTTCAACTCAACTACCATGCATAGCCGGTCTCTCCCTTTCAGCAGACCAATTGGTTTTTATAATGAAAAATGGATGTAAAAACACAAGATATATACTATCATATTTTTATAAACTATGACAACAGCTTTTAGGTATTTTTCTTCAGAAACTGGCCCTATGGCTAGCAGAATGCCTCTAAACTGTTTTCTGTAAAAACTCCAAGATGTCTTGTTTGAAGTGGTATCTCAAAACTCCAGGGTTGTGGCAACTTACAAACATCATTGAGCGGATTGTATTTTTGTCAGTTTTACAAATTGTTTTTATGTATCAACACCTACAATGTGTCCCAAAAAAACATGGGAATTCAGTGAAGAATTGGATATCGTCTTTGTTATGAATTAGTAATGTAATACCTAATTTCAAAAGCAATAATATTATTATGTCTGCTAGAGTTTATTTTATGAAAAGGGTAAAAAATTAATAAAGTGTTTCTCTAATGTCTCTGCAATATGAACTGTGAAGACAAGTTTACTCTGGTTGTATAATGCAATTTTCTTGTTTTACGAATTACAACCGTATGCAAGAATGTAATGCAAGGAAAGTTAATTGCAGTTGCGTATACTCTGCGTACATACTGTAACCAGTTCTCTCTCGGCGGAATTTGTAAACAAGAATAGATGCCCCAGTGTTAGTTTAGTATCCGAGGAAGTTAAAAGCATTGAATTTTGATAATTTTGATAATTCACATAATTATAGTTTCATATGACCAGAATATTTCATTGATTATATTTATGTGAAAGCTTCGACATCGGTCTTGTGTTTACATTACCGCCCAGTGACAGTACACTGCAGTACAAAATATGCGTACACCTCTGAAATAACTTTCCTTGCATTAAATCCTTGACCGTATGCAGCCAAACCATAAACAAACAAAAGGTGAACATAGCAGACGAAACTCTTACAGATTACAGCTTTCTCAGTAGGTATCACCATACTAAATCAAAGAACTATTTGAAAAGACGATATCGAATTCGTCACTGAATTCCCATGTTTATTGGGACATCCTGTATCAAAACCTGGCCCGGTCAACTAAATTTTAGAATTTGTCAAACGTATTTTGAGGTGATGACGTAGATAAAATAGATACAATTGAACTTGAAACAAATCTGGAAGAAAAACATTCAAAGATTTAAGGTTTTGTTATTGATAACAAAAATTCTGTTTTCCAGAATAAAGATATGGTTAAAATTCAACACATACTGTCTATATTAAGAAAATAATTCTTGGAAAAAGATATTTGGGTGTTTTTCGGGTCCTAGCAGCAGATTTAAATTTTTAATCTCTACTAATATATTTTAGAATTTAGATCTGATAATCTGTGTACTTTACACAAACAGGGATCTAATAAAACTAAAGCTGTCGTTGTAATTTTATTTGCCCTTTAATTCAGTGAGGGGACATGTTCAATTAACACCGGTACCCTTTAAATTCGTATTTGATCAATAATGGGGAGATATCGTTGTGTTTCTGTTAATTTCTCACAATTTTCACAACTTTTTAGTAGTAAGAAATCCGTACTGAGTTTCTGAGAAACCAGAATTTGTTAACGAGAAATTTTTAATCTTTTCAAGGTACCGTTGTCAACCGGACATGCAATTCTAAAAATGGAGGGAAATACAGTCCTTTTCAGTTGGTTAAATAGTAAACAGTAAACACACCCTGTGTTATAAAATGGTTTACAAGAATTTAAACTACATATATGATATATATATAAACATCACATATGTAAACCCAAGCACACGAATATTAATTAGTTCCTTAATAAACCTGAATATAGAAATATAAATGTGGTTTCCAACAATGGTTAAAATATCCCTGCAGGCAAATATAGAACTGTGGTCTGCTGTACTATACTAATTAGCTTATAAGGGATAATTTTCTTTCATTTAGAATATTGACGTGTCATACATTTCACGAAAAACTACAACAATCTGGTCTGTGTTGACATATTTTTAGTCTTATTTTTACCTCTCATGCAAAGCTCGTCGAAAATAATTTTCATTTTATCGATCTTTATTCTGGACATTATTATGTGTCTGTCTTTAATTACCAAGGGCGTTCAAGGGGAGGCAAGGGGTTAGTTCTCTCGTAGATTCTTAGAATATTATTACCTTGTAAACCTAAAGAACGCCAAAGAATACCTTATCCCACACGGATTAAACATCCATACGCCCGTTAATAATAGTGATATCAAACTATGCATGTCGTCTTTACAATCCAGGATATTACGTGTCAACCAGAATATTTAGAAATATCATTTGAGGAATTTTTATTTTAAAAAAAACGTTTTTAATTGCCATAACCTAGTTCTGGTTTGTTTGTATCTATCTATCTATTCAACAGTAGACAGTGTGGGGATGAAGGATGGTAGGCTCTACACAAAACAAACAAGAACCTCAAGTAATCTAAACTTTTATACTGGATACAAAAAAACCCTTTAGTTTGTGTCATTTATATTAATATTTCTACTTAACAAGACTGTGACATATGAAACTTAGTTTTAGTAAACTTGTTGACAAATATAAATATATATAACAATATATAAAATAAATGCCTCTAAGAAAATGAAATCAAAAACTTATTTCCTTATTCTAGAAAAATGTGAATAGTATTTGTACTTTAAAGTACTCTATGTTCTATTTATGGTACTGCCTACGGTGTTAATGTATCCTTTACTCTCCTATATTTACAACAACAAACAAAACGTTTAGCATCGTAAAATCCTCGCAGTAATTACAGATTTTGCAGAAAGGATAAGAGATGGCGTGCTACTACTTTCAAAATTTAGAGGATTTTTGATCATCAGCTAAATGATCTGTTGACGATGTTTTTATAATAACTATGATTACGAGTATCCAGGATTTTGAGTTTGGTCGAAAAAAACCTCCCGATCTACACCGCTTTGATCGGTAGCTCCCGGATCATCATGGCTAGCAACTGGCCCAATCAAAGAAATCCGAAAAAAACATACTCTAATACTTTAATAAGATGATCATCCTCCATTTCAAGAGTTGGACGCCCGATTCTGTAAATCTGTATCTAAGCAGTAGTAAGCAACATATTGTCATTGATTTATCGTTTAATTTCCTTCTCTTCAGTTTCTGCCGGATACATCCGCAGTCTTATTTATGGAGAAACCACAGTTGAAAATTATCAATTTTTTCATAGAAAATACAGTGATTCATTAATGATTTTTTACATTCAAAGGGTTAAAGCTTATTATTATTATTATTATTATTTGCAACTCGGACTACCCCCGGTAGGTGGTGGAAAATTGACGCTTGAAAGCTAGTGATCAGTCAGTAAAACAGATCTAGAGCTAATTTATTAACGAAATCTCTTTAAACTGTAGATTGTAGAATTATTCTTACAAGCAAGGACTGTAGAGTTTAGACCAAATTTTAGAACTTATATGCTGTCTTGTCCGGTTTATAAAGCAAGGACTGTACAGTTTAGACCAAATTTTAGATCTTATATGCTGTCTTGTCCGGTTTATAAAGCAAGGACTGTACAGTTTAGACCAAATTTTAGATCTTATATGCTGTCTTGTCCGGTTTAGAAAGGTACTCTTTAAATCTTTATGTCTGAAATGAGATATGAAGTGAGACCTTAGTTTTCTCTCGGAAAATTGATTATTTTTAATTATGGGTTCTTCATCAATTTCATGCTGCAGATATAATGAAGAAAATTGTAAGAATTCAACACGCTTTAAGATTAAAGAACGGTTATATCTTCCTCATCGTCACTCAGATAGAGATTTAATAGAACATCCCACTGTTTAAATGATGATCGCTTAAAATTGTTGCCAAATTTCAAATTTTTCTTGTCACCCTGTATGTACAATTCAATTGGGCAATTATTGATGCACTGTTTCAATCATATTTCTCAAGGGATTTTTTTTAATGTAAATTAAAGTTTTTTTACAAATGTTTAGAATCTGTTCGAAGTGGTGGAGGACACTTTTGGGACAACATATTATTCAACTCTGAAGCCGTGAAGGGTAATTATACAACACAAACAGGTTGCTCATAAAGAATGAAACTTCAGTGAAAACACTTTTACAAGTTATAAGAGTCGCATGCTGTCATACAGTCTCATTTTTTGTTGATAACTCTGGATTTCAAATATGGAATCGGATTAATTTTATATAACGTAACCTGATTTTTTGGGTTTAAAGTGAATAAAAATTTGTAAAAGAACATCATATTGGACTGTTCAATGAGCTTACGTTTGTTCCTTAGTAAAAAAACTTATTTATAAAATGTGTTTTAAATCTTTAGAAAATCCTTTAAATTCCAATTTTAGGACGAAAAGAAACTTCTAAAGCTCAAGTACTATTATCTAAATGTCCTGATCCACTTAGGTATTATTATTATTATTATTATTATTATTATTAAAATGATTATGTATTTTGTAAGATGTACAGCTAGAAATTTCTGCAACAATGATATGGTGATGAGCTCACAAGCAGAGAACAATCTTAATTTTCAAACTGATCAAAGAGGATTTATTGTAAGTAATGATGGGAATTAACTTGTTTTTTTTTCCTGCGCCTTTTTTTGGACATTTAAAAGATACCGCAAAATACTGTTTCATAACTAGATGAGGTAAGTTTTCAAATTTACCAAACAAAAAAAAATATCGTTTTGATTCATTTCTTGCATCATATCTTCTTTCAGGGCTAAAATATCGTTTTGATTCATTTCTTACATCTATCTTCTTTCAGGGCTAAAATATCGTTTTGATTCATTTCTTGCATTTATCTTCTTTCAGGGCTAAAATATCGTTTTGATTCATTTCTTGCATCTATCTTCTTTCAGGGCTAAAATTTGGCTTGTAAGGAAGAAAATAGTTTGAATAAACGATTTTGAATTTGTATAATTTCTAATATTTTTCTGGAAAAAATTTTATATTTACACAATTTCTTCGATTTTTTTTATAAATATAATTAAACAATGTTTTCTAGTCCTGTGTATCTTCAAGTGCCCAGCTACTCGGGGTTTGTTGTCAGCTCCAAGGTAAAAATGAAAATATTTCTTAAAATTTATTTCGAACCTAACTTTAACTCAATTTAATCACATAGAACATTAAAACGGTTTTAAGGTATTTTCCCAAAAGCATTTTTCCAAATGTGCAACTTGTCTTAGTATATTTATACAAAACTTCTAATTAGCAATATTAGTTAAATTATTATCACATAAGAAATAATTTTCATCCAGACCGGTCCTTAATCAAACATAGGTAATGCGTTTTTCCGCAAAATAAAAGATTGGCTTTATCGGCTGAACTATTTTAACATTTATATAATGCAGACAAACCAACAACAATAGGTTTACAGTAAATGAAAAAAATAATGATATAAAATATTTAGATAAAGTTGGAAAGCTGAGATCAGATATATCTGTAGATCTACTAAACCCAGGTGATATCAGATATATCTGTAGATCTAATAAACCTAGGTGAGCAAATAATTTTAGATTCAAAATATTGTTTCGTTTTGTTTTGAGCACTGAGCACTGAGCAGTGCTTCAGGGTGTGCAACTGTCCTGGTGCAAAAGTAAGTTAGTCTCTTCGAACCAACTTTTCTCAGAGAAATTATGCAAGATATATCAAAACGATTTTTCTCAGCACTTGAACTTTCAATGTTAATGTATGTCACACGAAATCGATCAGGATGTTGCCAATTACTCGATCAACTTAATCAAGTTTAACTAAAACTAGAAAAAGCATAGCACCACATAAAAGTATAAGTGGATTGGTGTTATAAACCAAAAAACAAGGCGTTGCGACAATTCAAAGTCATAAATGTGATATATGAATTTTTTATTTATCAGTGAAGTTGTTGTAAAGTAAAATTTGTTAAAACATTTAAAACAAATGATTTGAAGATGTTTTCCTGCTCAAATTCCCAGCTTCATAATTTTGAAATATGCTTGACGGTATAATTGTTTAGTTGTTGTCTAACTCATTAAATTTTCAACAGATTTTTAAAACTTTTCGAATCTCAAATGAGCATGAAATTTGAGTAAAAGATAAAAAGTGTGACAGAAAATTTGTGTTCAGGACAGAGACCGAGGAATCCATTTGTGGTGATAAATGTTTCTCAAGAATCATTTGTACCACCAAACAGAAACATAAATTCAGGAATGTTTTTTAAAAAGTTAAAAAATACATTAGCTTAGAGCCTCAGATATAATATAAGACAAAGATCATATTAAATTATGAGTTCAAAACAAAAGCTTTAAAATAAAATAATTGAAGGAAGTCAATTTTCGATTTCTTTTGTATAGTTAACGTTTGCAATTGTCATTTCTCAAATTAAGTTTGAATTTGTTAACATTTAATTTTTAAAATACTTAAAGGAGAACTGTCAAGAATCCAAGGGACCCTGGAGACAAGAGTGAAAGCTGCAATGGCAATGAATGCACTTCGATCCATACTTGGGAACTCAGGGTAACGATCTTATATAATAGATTTAATCATAATAGTAAATTGTTAACAAATTCAAGAAAACACGAAGACGATTACTACTGTGTAGCGAAGTTGACCGCGGAAGATTCACAATACTATAATACTATATCCGCTCCAAATTGCCAATATTTTTAAACTTTGCTTTTATTTCTCATTTCATGCTATTATTCAATAAAGTTACCGAATATTCCTGTTGTTCTTTTATTTGTGTCAACATAAATATATTTTATGAGATGAGAAAGTTAAAGCTGACACTGCAGTAATTATACAGATAAAACTGAAGAGAGACGACTGTACGGATTTTGATTTGTCTTTTTTCTTTAATTGTTGGCTAAACGGACGCTGTGTTTTTATACCTTTGCCAAGCAATTCTTTACAATTTAGATATTTATTATAGTTTTTCGAATTAATCTTTAACAGATGACAAAAATGTAGGCAATACAAATTGGACAAAAACATTGGAATTATCATTTTTTCTATCCTTTAATCGAGTTTTAAAGTGTTCGGATTTTAGTTTTTACCAAACAATTCCATATATGTATATAATCTTTCAATTCAGAAATCTAAACTATTCAAATCTTATTTACTGTACTTCGTTTAAGTCATTATATCAAAAGACTAATTATTAGGGTTTCCAACGTAATAGATTATTCTCTTACGCGTAATTACGTGCAGTTACGCGTAATAATTTTCATTTCGTGTAATTTCGCAGGATTACTTTGTCATTATTTTTTAAATATTTTTTATTCCAGATGTGACGGGACAGGGGTTATATCAGAGATCAAGTTTAGGAATATATTCAGTTTTACAGAGTCTGTTCCATTAATTGTAAGTTCTTTTGGTCCAATAGATAACAAGGCCAGTAAACTGGTTTTTTGTTGTTTTTTTGAATTTTCATGATTGCAAAATTTTGTTTGCGCATTTCCTAATCCATAACTGCAGGGACTGTATTAACGTGATTTATAGTGACATTCTATTTAGAGTGGTATTATCTATTCAGCATTCACATCCCTTTTAAACATTGTCTGATCATGAATGTACGAGATATCTTTATTTTTGATTACTTTCAATTGTGGTTTCTATTTGAATTTGATATGCGTATTATGGTATAGAGAAATTGATGCTTACCTATATGTTTGAAGGGTAATGTTGTGAATCAGACAAATGTTTACTTGGGAGTGTCTCCGTCTAGACATGGTAGTTAGGCTAAGATGCAGTTTTGTAGAGAAATTTTTTAGGATTCATTCGATACCAATCAGACATTTTTCGGTGCATATTTTTTCAGCAAGAGCGCAAATTCAATATTTTAAAAATCACAGATTGTCCATTTTGGAGGGATGATTTTGATAATCATTTTTTAACCAATAAAGACGACGAAAATGTAACAATAAAGTTCTACTGTAAGCTAATTATGATTAGGAACATATTTCTCAATAGTTTTTTGTCAATAAATAAGAGTTAATTTTTATGTTTTCAACCTGTTCCTAAACAACAAATTAGTTTACAAAAGAATTTTTGTTACATTCCTCGAGGTCGTCATTGAATGATTTTGAAAAACCGATTCTCACAACTCTCAAATAAATACTGAAAAATTTCTCTAATATACCGCATTCTCAGATCAAACACCAGGTCTAGTAACACACTCCCTTTAAGATTACTACAGTCCCTTTAAAATATCTTTAAATGATAATTTAACTAACTGATAAATCTTAAATTGTAATTTTACTCTGCTGAAGGTATGTGATGACCCTAACAGCGACGAGTTGGATACTGTGTGCTGTCGGGATCCAAACTATCAGGTTCTACATATTGTTTGTAAACAAGACAAAACCGGTTTTATTGTTTATTTTGTTTAGAGTTCGAGACCAGATTATGATTATGATTACAATGATGATGTTGATGCTATTTTGGAGGAAGAAAAATTTAATCAAATACGAACAAATGAAAACAGGAAAGTATAGAATGATGATATAAAATTTGGAAATATGATAGGAAAAAAATTTTTTAAATAAATATTAGATCATGAAATATTTTTTCAGGTTAAATGAACAATTGAATAAAATAATCAGGTATACCAAAATAAAATAAAATAAATATTTTCATTTATTATACAATTTTTGTTCAGGGAGAATCTGAACAAACTAAAGGCATTAGGTATTTTTAATTTATTTTTTTCTGAAAACTTTAAATTAAAAAATCTTGTTTCAGAGAACGATAATTTTCGGAACAGAAGAAAGAGAAAATCCAAACCATTTCGGTAAACGTAATTTAATAATACAAGAGAAGGCGCGGGGGGAGGGGGAAGTTAAAAACTATCGTTCAATCAGAAACAAATTCAACCTTCATATCCGTGTATTTATAGAATTTCAGGTTGTTATTAAAGTACCATGTACATTGACTTTGTTACGTTGATTTATCAAAAAACTTTTAATAGATAAAAAATAAAAATAAATTTTTTTTTCAGATCCAATTTGAACTACAGAACTACTGGTTGAAAACAGTATATTCTGACTTGAACAATATCATGTTTTCAATTTGAACTACAGAACTACTGGCTGAAAACAGTATATTCTGACTTGAACAGTATCATGCTTTCAATTTAAACTACAGAACTACTGGCTGAAAACAGTACCTTCTGACTTGAACAACATCATGTTTTCAATGTGAACTACAAAACTACTGGCTGAAACAGTATATTCTGACTTGAACAATATCATGTTTTCAATTTAAGCTACAGAACTACTGGCTGAAAACAGTACCTTTTGACTTGAACAACATCATGTTTTCAATTGGAACTACAGAACTACTGGCTGAAAACAGTATATTCTGACTTGAACAATATCATGTTTTCAATTTGAACTTCTGACTTGAACAACATCATATTTTCAATTGGAACTACAGAACTACTGGCTGAAAACAGTATATTCTGACTTGAACAATATCATGTTTTCAATTTGAACTACAGAACTACAGGCTGAAAACAGTATATTCTGACTTGAACAACATCCTGTTTTCAATTTGAACTACAAAACTACTGACTGAAAACAGTAGTTTCTGACTTGAACAATATCATGATTTCAATTTGAACTACAAAACTACTGGCTGAAAACAGTAGCTTCTGACTTAAATAATATCATGTTTTTAAATTCTATTTTTGGAGAAAAAATGTACGTAAAAAATTTTGAACACAAAATGCTGAAATATATATTGTTGTTTCCAAATTCAATTTTCATAAACTCAGGGATAAATATTATTTCTTAAATTATAAATCCTTTAAATATAAAAACATGTCCAAACAAGGGATAGTTTAATGTTGACTTAAAGGGAGTGTTCGCGAAAAATAAAAGGGGGTATAGGCTTAATGCGATAAAAAAGCGCTTTTGGTCGCTACTAATCTTACTTATATTTGTTGCGTCTTTAAGGAGAAGATTGTTAAAAACGACTAATGAAGAATGTAGTGTCCATACAAGTTCAGGAAGATGCAACATTTAACTCGGATCGTAAACAAATCAATTTAATTCCAAACAAATCATTCAGATATTACAAACAATAGTCATCGATTATTTTTCGACGCATTCGTATTTAGTTGATATTTCATAATTTTTCATAATTTTTCATTTTTTCGCGAACACTTCCGTTAAAAAATGTTAAAATGTTGCGTTGTTGTGGAGGATAATTTGTTTACAAGATATTAGCAGAAGAAATATTCATATCTTTTCTTACGTTTCTGTAACGAAATAAGAATATTTTATACGGAATTTGCTCTGAAATTCACTGGGCTATTATGGACCATTCTTTTTTTCGTTTAACATAAAGGGTTACTAACAAAGCTTGAAGCTTGATTTTGGTTTCTACATTCAAATAATAATTTGCTGGTTTACTAAATGATTTAGCACAGAAATAAACCAGTTTTAGCCTACAAGGAACCCTGAATGCAAGAAAACGGATAAACAAATGCCGTACAATCGTCTATGAAGTCTCATCCTTTGTGGGTAACCCTGGATAGTTGGCGTCACATCGTTGGAGAGTAAATAAATCACGCTAAACTAGACGGAAGGAGAAGGACAACTTTTTGACCTCGTAACTCCTTTTATTTTGATTTTATGCTATTGCAGAATTATAAAAAAGCAAATGTATCCTACTAAATATAAGAAATTCTTCTAAATAGCTCTTCAAAAAGATGATTTATGATTGAAATCATTTAAGATTTTACTCTTAATCTACTTTAGTTTGACGTGAAGTTTATATTTGTTGACTAACCCTGTATCCTGGTATAGACTGGAGGAAGTAGAAACTAGACCAAATTTATACTTTATATCTTTATTCTTCCTTTCCCCTTGTGCCCAGAGGACCATTCTTTCTTTCATTTGTAATAACTTTCCTGTACAGATATATCATTCCCAACATCCTGAAAATTATGATTATTTTTCATAGATTTAAACTGGTCAAAACTGTTTCAAGCAAAAGGGTGAATAAATTGAGCCTTTGCCGCAAATTTGCTCATCCTTATATTCTTTCAAACTAATTTTGTAAACCATAGATTATTTGATCGAACAAAATCATAGTTTTAAATATCAAAGGTATACGACAGTTGGTTGCAAAGATATAGGGATTAGAAAATCAGATTTTGTGGCAAAGGATCCATTCATTTTTACAGTATATATTGGGATAACTTTCCGGAGGCGCAACAGTGGCATTTTAATGGAGGGGGGGGGGGTTGATTTATTTTTATTTAATAATCGAAGTTATGTCTAATGTTATCTTTACCATTTACCCGGATTTTCACTATTTAGTCATGTCGTAAAAATCCGAAATTTGAATTTGAAATTTGGATGAAAACGGGTTTAATAATTAAGTATATGGTCTATGCAGAATATAGTAAAATTTGTACGTACCCTATAAAACTCTGCCCTGCTGCTATACAATAAGTGGCACCAAGGAAAGTTTCGATTGTGGCATTGTATACCTAAAATATTGTACCAGTGCAGTGTATACCTAAAATATTGTACCAGTGCAGTGTATACCTAAAATATTGTACCAGTGCTGTGTATACCTAAAATATTGTACCAGTTCATTGCATACCTAAAATATTGTACCAGTGCTGTGTATAACAGAAGATTTTTCATTGTACACATGTACTTATTTCACCTCATTTTATTTTCAAGCTATAACTGGTAACAATATATTGCTTTATAACAATACACTGAAGATTACTTAAATGTCGTCTTGATATTCCACAATTTTAAGGATTCCACTGTATTTATAGAATACTAGCTGAAATGCCCGGCGTTGCCAGTTGAATTTTAAAAACGCTTTTTTTGAAATGTTAGCCTTTGACACCCCTAGCACATAAATATATATAAATATATATTATTCAAAGATCTTTATTATATAGATATATAATAAATTTTCATCGTATTGTTTACTGAAATGTTGCAGCATACAGTTTTTTCAATGCAGATGTTGCGTCATCGGTGTCGAATACTTTTTCAGAACAAGGACACTAGCCAGATTTAATATTGGTCAGTGTTTATATCAATACAAAGACGACTTTCCTTTATTTCTGACAAGTTAATTTTCAAATTACAAGTTAACAATTAAACAAAGAAAAGGTGTTAGCTGGCAGCTTCTCTTTGTTTCCATATTAATGTGCATCCATGCTGTTTAAAAAACAGTTTGTATAGAAATCAGAATTGAGATCGAAATTCGTCTTCATGGTATTGATATTTACTACTACTACTGTAGATAGCAAGATGAGGCTAAACTACGTCTACGTAGTTCAACTACTTCTCCCAGTCATTAATTCTGGCCCCAGATAATTTATCACAAATTTCTTACCAATTGCATGGAAGAAGACATCACTAGGCTTATCAATGTTTGGAAGAAACTATAAAGTGTATAGACCTGAAAAATAGGATTTAAGTTTATATTATTAAATCCAATTTCAATTCTTATACCTTCCCAATTTCTGAGGTTGGAACACACTTGGTCAGCAAAGCAGATTCAGGGGTTGATCTACTTCCACTAAAGGACAAGGAATGCCATTAAAGAACTTACGGATTAAAGACGACCAATATATTTATTACCCTAAAGCAGATAAAGCAGATCCATAATACATCATCCAACCTTTTGTAGCAAAGGCAAAGACCAGAAATTCTTCTATTGAGCTCATGTACCCTAAACATATTTTACTATTGAGCTCATGTACCCTAAACATATTCTTCTATTGAGCTCATGTACCCTAAACAAATTCTATTATTGACCTCATGTACACTAAACATATTTTATTATTTAGCTCATATGTACCCTAAACATATTCTATTTTTGAGCTCATGGAACCCTAAACAACAAAGTAATTTTNACATATTCTACTATTGAGCTCATGTACCCTAAACAAAAGACTTAATTTTGAAAGTATATCATAGTTTACGCATATCATTTGAATTACCTAAAAGACCCAGCATACAGTCGTGAACCTGAAATAAGTAATTTTCAAAAAATAATTAAGTTTGCAGATTTATTATAAAAAGTATTTTTTTAATTGTTTCCCGTGGGATGTTCAATAATTTTTGCTTCTAGGTACTTCAAGACGTCTCAGCCCTGTATTTTTATCAAAACTCACTGTATCTACTATCTATCCCGGTTGACCTCTCCCACCGAACTTTATTCATCAAAATTTTTATTTCTATGTTATTCGCGCATTTTCTCGGAGGTTGTTTAGCTCCGTTGTCACAGCTCAAGAACGTTTTGAATACCAACCAGGAAAAGTAAACACTGGGTATGGGTATGCTTGATACACAACAAATTCGGTCTTTGACACACCTTTGATATATGATCCAAAATGCATTAGAGGAGAATAATATGAACAGTCTACGTGTGGACTATAAGAGAAAAAGTGTAATGGAGTGTGTTGGCAGAAAGAGGAAATGCCCAAGCAGGAAAAACCACAAACTACAATTTGACTTTTTAAGTTTACCCAACCTTTAGACACACAAAAAAGGATAAAATATTTAGACTGTGACAAGCAACGTTTACGGGCTCAGTGAGAAAGATAACTGCATCCAACATGTTATGTTATCGACATTAGCTTGTCAGAAAATTGAACTGGTATAAATATAGTGAACTAGAAAATGACAGTGCTGGGATGTCTATAGAACTTGATCGCTAAACTTATTGAACATTCCTCGCATTATTATTATTTAAAGAATATATACCTGAAAGCAGTAGCAGAGGATTGGAAGAATGAATAAAGATTTTACAGCTAGGTGTACAACCTAAATATTTAATATTTTAATACATATGTAGAGGGGGGAGGGGCTTCACCGCCCCTAAAAAAGGGCCACAGCGGGAACTTTTATTTAAAAAGTAATCATTTTATTGCGAACTTTAAATTCGGTTTATATCTTACTAGGATATCAGAGCGCTTCGCGCCCATTTTCTATTACAACTTTTGTTGCTCAATCTTTCTGAATTTTCTTTTAGATGAAACATAATAGAAATTTAGAGGATTAAAACTTGTTTCTCGTGGATTTTCAAAATTTTACGTAAATATAAATTTTTTGGAGACAACTATTTGTAATTCTGAGCATTCATAAACTTTTCCTGGAGTCATGTATGGCCCCACAAAAAAATTGGGCCCGATCGGTTCAGCCGTTTTGACGTTTATTGGACAACAAACAGACTGCAGCAAAGTATATATATAGATATAAAAAAACATGAAATGAAATTACCATGAACATAGTATAATAACTTTAATCTGTAACAGATTAGCAAAGTATATATATGTATAGATATAAAAAGCATGAAATGAAATTACCATGAACATAGTATAATAACTGTAATCTGTAACAGACCAACCAAATTTCTTCTGAGTGTACAATAAACCGCTACTTTTTGCTAATAAACAACACTTTTTAAACTCTTTTATGATTATGATTTTTAAAACCTTTTTATATTTGAAAAATAAATATTATGTTTAAAAGTAAGGAAAATAATATTTATAAGCTATGGCAAAACATTTCTAAATAATTTGATTATTTAAAGTGCGTTCCTTCCTCTGATGCTGCCTAAATTAAACATTTATGAGATTTTTTAATGTTTTTTCTTTTTCTAAGTATTTCTTCTTGAAAAAAAGGTTTTTCAACTTTCATGATTGTGTTTGACTGGCATCCTATTTTGCTACAATTAGTTTTAAAAAAACAGAATGAAAAGAAAACCGCAAAAAGATTAACTTGGAATTAATGAAATGGATTGTAGACCAGATTTCAAGGTACCCTCAATTTAGATCATCATGTCCGATTCACAACGGTTCCCTAGAATATCTGTTTGAGTAACAATGAGGTTGATATTGTCGTTTTCTAACTGAAAACTTGTTTAATTCTGACAATTTCCTTTTGTGTCTCTGCAACATAAAGTCACCTTTAAAGAGAACCCACAATGGAACATTTTGGCTAGGAAAAAAAAACAAGAATATTTTATTTATCCTTGACCAGCTAAAGTTTTAAAGTGTACCATTTTAAATGGGTCATGCCGTGCTCCGAAATATAAAGTGGATTTTACTTGCGAGCAATTCCTAGTAACAGAACATATTTGAAATTACGTCATACGGTCCCTCAAAGTGCCGAAAGATTTTTAGATATTGGAAAAAATAAAGAAGAATTTGTGAGATTCTAATCTTTATCTATATTTTACCAATTAAACCGAGTCCTAGAATGAGAAGAATAAGTTCCCGTTCTCCTCCTTCTCTTTCCCTGTAAAACTGATTATGGATTTTTTTCAAATAATAACTTTCTGGAAAGCTAATTCTTTCCTAAATTCAAATCAGTTTCATTCATTTTAAAGTTCCAAGTATACATACAGTGATAAACAGCAAACAGTGGTATTCTCGCTGACTAGCTTGATTTTAATTTTTATTATCAAATGTCTCTAGGGATAGCAGGGATTTGGATTTTTTTTAAAAATTACTCCGAATATTTATAGGCAATTATTTATAGGCAATTATTTCTATTTATTATTTCTATTTCTATTTATAGGCAATTATTTCTATTTCTCTTTGTATGCATACTTGAGATTTTTACACTTTTTATTTCTGTTAAATGTGAAAATGTTTACTTGAAGATTGATTTAAAGGTTGAAGATAGAACTGAGTTCGTTGATTGAATGTGCTTAAGAAGTTTTTTAAACCAGTTCTCTTTTTTGTCGTCTTCATTTATAATTTCTTTATCTATTTCTGACTTTCCTTTGTTCACACTTTCAGGGATAAATTGGAGGTAAATTATTCCTAAACAATTATCTTGATTATATATTTTAAAAAAAGAAACTTTTGAGTTTTTCCTTTTAACTTCTGTCTTACTTTTTAATGTCCTTAATTCTACAAATACATCTACCTACATAGTTTATACCTAGTATAACAAATCCCAAGGAGGTTCCATAAGTAGCAAAATAACCAAAATACTGAAATATATATTTAATACAAGTTGATAGAGAAATAATTGCAATATTTATATATTTTAAACTTACAGTGTAGAGTTGAACACCGCAAAAATCTGCCAGAGGGACCATTATAAAACTTAAACCTTGAAGTAAATAAATTTATTTTTGTTTAATATTTTAATCTTTGAAGATTTTACCTGATAGAATAGACATCAACGCCGTTCTCTCCTCAACCTTAGTTACATCCCCTATATATCCTATCCTAGAATGTATCTTATCATAGAATATATCATATCTTAGACTATTTATTATCCTAGAATATATCCTATCCTAGAATGTATCCTATCATAGAATATATCCTGTCCTAGAATATATCCTATCCTAGAATATATCCTATCCTAGAATATATACCTATCCTCGAATATATCCTATCCTATAGAATATATCCTATCCTAGAATGTATCCTGTCCTAGAATATAGAATATATCCTTTCCTAGAATATATCCTATCATAGAATATCTCCTATCCTAGAATATATACCTATCCTAGAATATATCCTATCCTATAGAATATATCCTATCCTAGAATGTATCCTATCATAGAATATATCTTTTTCTAGAATATATCCTATCCTAGAATATATCCTATTCATAGAATGTATCCTATCCTAGAATATATCCTATCTTAGAATATATCCTATCCTAGAATATATCCTTTCCTAGAATATATCCTATCGATGAATATCTCCTATCCTAGAATATGTTCTGTCCCAAAGTTTAATTCTTTCCTAGAATTCTAGAAAATATTCTGTGCATACACATGCATTTGACATTCTAGAAATATTCTTTGCATGCATTTGACATTCTAGAAATATTCTTTCCATACAAAGTGGAATACAGCATTACATAAAATTTTATTTAAGTTTTCTAAAAAACATACACTTTTCTGGAATAAACCATTTAGAATAGATTTTTGCTAAAATACTTCCTTATAATTCAAATAACAAAAAAAATACTTACATAGCAATACTGATAACTGTATAGCCTCCGAATAACGTGTATATCTCCTAGAAAAGTCATTATAAAGGTTTGACAAATAGAATATTTTAAATTGCGTTTATTATACACAATTGTAGCGCAAAACCATACAATGAAACCCTTAATAACGAATACATCGGAATAATTTATCAAATGTCGTCTTGACACTTTTTCAATGAGTTTTATATATATATATATTTTTTCGATGTATTCGTTATTAAGGGTTTCACTGTAGCATAAGTGAAATCCCTACCAAATAAATTATCATCTCGGCGAACCTCCAAATTTTGGTCTTTAAAAGTCGAAACAACGTTTTTTCAGTTAAAGGAATTGAGTCTTTGCCACAAACTCTGATTTTATAATCCTTATATCTTAAGAATCCAATGTCATAAATCTTTGATATTTCAAACTTATATTATTTGATCTAACAGAATTCATAGTTTGAAATATCTAAGGTCTACGACATTGGAATCCAAAGATATAGGATTTAGAAAAGCAGAGTTTGTGGCAAAGACTCAATAAAATTCAATAAATTTCAATTAAATTAAATTTGCTGGGGCGTTTCCTGCGCGCAAGGGAATTCAGACTTGAAACTAAAAAAAAATTTAAATATTACCTTGTATAAATGTTTAAATATTACCTTGTATACATGTTTAAATATTACCTTGTATAAATGTTTAGTTGAAAAAGAATCTCACAATGAAACTATTTGATAAAATAAAGAATAAAACCTGAAGCCAGAGGAAGCGTGGATCCCAGGAGAAGAAGAATATGTTTAGTAACGACATTATCGAGGAAAGAAAATGCCCGATAAATGGAATTAACATAACCCTCTTCCGTCCTTTATCTTTTAACAAGTATTGATTAAAGGGATTGTTTTAATTATTTAAAAACACATAATACCCCAGGTTATAGATTTAGGATCCTATTTTGTCTCTTAAAGTGTTTCTGGGCCAAATGTCAAATCCACGAAATCAGTGTAAAATGTTTTTTTAAGTAAATAATATACAGAGAGTTTTGAACATTCTGGTGGTAAAATCGTGATTTCAAAAACTAGGATAGTATGTGAATTTAAAAATAGGTGAACAATCACTTTAAAAGGTTAAAAAAATTGTGAATTGTTACATATTGATAATATTGTAATAAATTGTATTGTTTTTTTTTAAAGTACCTGAAAGGGGTCCAAGATAGAGTGCAATAAGCGCCTGTGGAATACTTTCAAAATACGAATCATAGATTTGATACAAATTCACAGTTTTCTGAACCTTAAAGGAATTGTCAGTGTAAAATGAACAAATAATCATTTAAAGAGCAACACAAAGGTAGCTGACAGAAATATATCTTTTTTCAACCAACAATTGATAACATGCTCTGGTTGCAATTCCACAAAAGCGCCTCGAGAATTTCCACACAGAATTCGGGTTTAAAAAATTTACCATTATCCTTATTCAAATAAAAATTTGAAGGAAGCCACTGAGAGGTTACTTAGAAATTAATAAATGTGTGAAAAAATAATATGTTTCCCGTACATTAACTATTTTCTTGTGATTATCCAATGTTTATTTAAAATGTTTTTAGAATTAACTATGTTGACTATAACAATAAATTATGAATTTTCTGATAATTTTCTTTTTTTCAAATTATATTTTCAAAATTGAATATATACGTTTACCTGATCATTTTCCTGCTGAAACCTTGGATCCGTTAAAGCATTACAAACTTCATCTTTATAAAAAAGCTATTTTAAAAACTCATTTTTTAACGTTTTTTTAAATGTTTTTTTTCATGAAACCACGTTTATTTATTGATTTCATCAGATTTGGGCATAAGATCGAATACAAAATTAGTTCATGCAATAAAAGGAAGAAAAAGAGGGAAAAAAACCCCCCCACCCTCTCTCATGAATACCCACATGAAAATCTGGTTGGTTTTTATACACATACGCTTTTCTCAATTTTACATGAAGGGGGTTCTTTGTAAATATTAAGGGTCTGTTAACTCATTTTTAAAAGACCGCTTCCTTTGTGGATGGATATGTCAAATTAAAAATGGTACCCTTCCCTTTAATATTTGGACTGATCATGGTACCCTTTAATATTTGGACTGATCAATGGTACCCTTTAATATTTGGACTGATCATGGTACCCTTTAATATTTGGACTGATCAATGGTACCCTTTAATATTTGGACTGATCAATGGTACCCTTTAATATTTGAACTGATCATGGTACCCTTTAATATTTGGACTGATCAAGGATGACGGAGTTATCTTATAATCTTATCCGAAGAAATGCCTTTATTTAGTTGATGATTTTGTTTGCAAGCTGTTTTATATTTGAAAATAATAGATTTATACCGAATATTTTTTACGAATTTTAAGAACACCATTCAGAGTTTTGAGAATTATGTCAGCTACATTGAGTTCACTCGGTACGCTATTGTGCACCTTCAAGGTTTGAACAGGAATAAATTAAATATTCCTGTTTTTCTAGCTGTAAATTAATAATTTCCAATGATGATTTCTCTATTTCAGTTCCTTGCAGATTTATGCAGGAGAGATAATGAAGAAAATTGTCAGAATTCAACATATTTCAAGATAGAAAAACGACGATATCTTACTCATTGTTGCTCAGATAAAGGTGTAATTAGGTGTGAATCGGACATGTCAATATAAAAATCCTAATACTTGTTATTATCTAGTATACCTGTAAAATTGAGTGTAATTTTGCAAACCTTCTCCTCCCAAAGCTGAGTATTTACTGAAATTTAGAAACCCCATTATTTTGGAATTTATTTGAACAAAACGTAAATTATACAACATGTCACCTGTATTGGTCACCGCCCATATCATGAAATAGATAACTAAAAATAAAACAAACCTGGGTCAGTTTACTTTAAAGCTTTAGGTCGTTTTCATTTCATCTTAAAGTTCTAGGTCGGTTTACATATAATCCCTAAGGTCTAGGTCGGTTTACATATAATCTTTAAGTTCTAGGTCGGTTTACACATCATCTTTAAGTTCGGTCCGTTCACATATCATTTTAAAGTTCTGGGTCGGTTTGCATATAATCTCCAAGTGCTAGGTCGGTTTACACATCATCTTTAAGTTCTATGTAGGTTTACACATCATCTTTAAGTTTTAGGTCGGTTTACACATCATCTTTAAGTTCTAGCTTGGTTTAAATCTTTTTCTAGGTGGGTTTACATGTAATCTTTAAGTTCTAGGTCTGTTTAAATATCATCTTTAAGTTCTAGGTAGGTGTACATGTAATCTTTAAGTACTAGGTCTGTTTACACACAATCTTTAAGTTCAAGGTCTGTTTACAAATCTTTATTGAGTTCTAGGTCGGTTTACATGTAATATTTAAGTTCTATGGCCTGTTTGCACATCTTTTGAAGGTTGGATTATATATGTCGTCAATCGTAAGTCGTCAAAATTGATTAAATCTATATATCTATCTATCTAGCTATCGATTAATCTACAGGGTGTCCAACAAAGCATGACAGTTGGTAAATAGTTTAGAATGTCTTCTTCCATATTTGTTAAGTTGTTTAATACCAAAGACAATAATAAAAATATTATAGAGAAGTCATATTACAGTAAAATTAATTTCAAAGTAAAATGTACTTGAGCAAAAGATTTTTTAAACGAAATATCCTGCAAACAGACTTTAATATCTAACACAGTACATGGAAGACGACATTCAAAACTATTTATCAACTGTCATGTTTCGTGGGACACCCTGTACCTACCTACCTGTGAGGGGTTTAACAGCAAATAATATTGCTGTTCGTTTAAGTTTAGAAATCTCTTCACCTGGTTGGGATACAATTCTAAAGATGTAAATTTAATTTGACTGATTACTGTGGAGCATATATGCAGTACTTTACTTGCAGCTGCTGCTTTTAAAAACTTTAAGTTTTCTGGACCAGTGAAATCGATACACGCACCTCTGCCCCTTCAGTAAAAGTAAATTCAACCTATATGAAGCATAAAGTCTGACCGCGTCAACCTTGTTGCACCAGCTAGTTCTGTCCATAGAACTTTGTACAGTACAAACTTGAAACGGAACGGTCGGAAATTCAAATGTACTACGGCTGCCCGTGGATAGTGTGTTATCTTTCTTTGAAGAGAAGATATGAGGCAAACAAGAACCAACTTGTTTTGAATTGAACTTCAGCCTCTTTATGATTAGAAATAAGTCTTTACTGCCCCATTTACCAAATTTACTCGGAGTAAAGAAATGATCAAGGGTCTAGTGTCTCTATTATATAATGTCTTGAATCAAGTTTCTAGTCTATATTATATAGTGTATATTATCCAGTGCAATAACAGCAAATTTTCAGAATAAGATGTTTGTGAGGCATTATAATGGTTCCAAAACTTTAAAGTTTTTTTAAACGAACCAAATTATTGTACATTACTTATATACATACCTACTTATACTTGTAAAGAAATAAAACAAAACATTACTTTATACATATCTACTTATACTTGTAAAGAAATAAAACAAAACATTACTTTATACATATATACTTATACTTGTAAAGAAATAAAACAAAACATTACTTTATACACATCTACTTATACTTGAAAAGAAATAAAACAAAACATTACTTTATACACATCTACTTATACTTGTAAAGAAATGAAACAAAACATTACTTTATACATATCTATTTATACTTGTAATGAAATAAAACAAAACATTACTTTATACACATATACTTATACTTGTAAAGAAATAAAACAAAACATTACTTTATACACAATACTTATACTTGTAAAGAAATAAAACAAAATGTCTGAATGGAACCTTTACAATGAAAACAGTATCAAGATATAACATTATAATATTTGAGAGAGAGTGGACATTTTATAAAAAACATCATTGATGTTTTCATGATTAAAGGTTTGATTGCTGATTGGATATTTATATGGTTTCAAACGAGGCCAAACAAAAGATTTTGATTAAGTTTGTAAAGCAATTAAGCTCAGATTATCCAGCTTTTTAATCAAAATAAATTATTGTTTTGATTCCGTCTTCTGTATTTACAGTGATTAGTTTTTGTGCATCACTATAGTTTCAGTAGAAATAAATATTTCCATTTACTGATAGCGCCGATTGAAGGATTCATAACTCCAATTGGATATTGAGATAGATAGAAAGATAGATAGAAAGATGTTACCGCCATACTATTTCTATTGGTTCAGCAGACACATGACCTTGATTGGATCAGGCGCTAATGGACTCGGCATACAAGAGTGGCATACGTTTTACGTGAAAAAAATGTACAATAAATACATCTATATTTAATTAGTGGAAGTCTATGTTTGTCTGTTTGGTTAATTTGTCCGATCATGACTCTGGTACCTCTGCACCGATTTGCCTCAAATTGAAAGTGGGGAATTCGGTATAACTGCACGGAGATATTTTTACCCTCGGTTAAAAATTCTATGTTAAGTTGATTTATATTAAAGTTTAGTTTTCAGGCAAAGCTGGGTTCCCAGGCTAGTATATCTTCGTATGTTATCCAAAAATAAGAAAACCCCGAAATGTTTATCAAATTTTCTATCGTTTTAAATTCAAAAACTAAGCGGTTGAATCTAATTCCTATATCAGTGCATGAAATACCAACATTAAAAAAGTTTTAAAAAGTGAGAATGATAAAATGCTAATTCTCATCCTACAAATAGCTCTGACAGTTGCTAGATTATTATTTTATCTAAATCGAGCATAAATACCTAACCTTAAAGTCAAAAACTACATATCGTGAACTTTCCCTACATTAATTTACCGATCTAAAAACTAATTACCTTGTCATATCTATGAGTTTAGGACGATATGTTGACAAATACTGATTAGCAGTTTTCTTTGTCAAACCACAAATATTCAAAATAAAGAACACGTAAAAATAGTTTTTATAAACACATCATGAACTTGATTATTTTCCAAACTTTATCCTTCACGAACCGTATCTTTTCAAGGTTATCCTCTCCTGCAGCTTATTCTCTTTTAACCTTATCCTCTCCTGAACCTTACCATATCTCCTGAACCTAATTCTTTTCAGAACCTTAATCTCTTCTAAACCTTATTCTCTCCTGAACCTTATCCTCTCCTGAACCTTATCATCTCCTGAACCTTAACCTTTCCCAAACCTTATCCTCTCCTGAACCTTATTCCTTCCTGAACGTTATTCTCTTGTGAACCTTATTCTCTCCTGAACCTTATCCTTTCCTTAACCTTATCCTCTCCTGAACCATATTCTTTTCTGAACCTTATTCTTTCCTGAACCTAATTCTCTCTTGAACCGTATTCTTTCCTGAACCTTAGTCTCTCCTAAACCTTATTCTGTCATGAACATCATCCTCCCCTGAACCTTATTCTATCCAGAACCTTATCCTTTTCTGAACCTTATCCTCTCCTGAACCTTATCCTCTCTTGAACCTTCTCCTCTCCTGAACCTTTTCCTCTTATGAACCGTATTCCCTCATGAAACTTATTCTCTCCCGAACCTTATTCTGTTCTGAACTTTATTCTCTCCTGAAGCTTTTCCTCTCCTGAACCTTATCCTCTCCTGAACCTTATCCTCTCCTGTACCTTATTCTCTCCTGAACTGTAAACCTTATTCTTTCTTAAACCAGACTTCCTTTAAACCTCGTTTTCAATATTTCAACAGCCTTAAACTAAGTAATTATGTTATGCTGTCAATATTATTACCACAACTTTAATCTTTATTTTTCTTGAAAATATTTAACATGTTACATCACAATATAAGTTACATATATGAATAAATAGTCAAACAGTTTTTAAACATATATATATAAAATATTTTAGAACGTATATAAACGAGTTAAAATTTGAGCTCAGTGGACGTGTTGATATTGCATAGATATATTAGAACGAAAGACTAATTAATATTTCAGAACGTAGGACCCATCAATATTTGAGTTGCAGAACTTAGGACAAGTAATATTAAAGTTAGTCAGACAAGTGTAAATCGAGTAAAGTCTATTACATTTTTAATGAAAGCAGGTTGATAATAGGGATAATAGCAGTAAGGTCAGACGAATGGATAGTGGAGTATAGGTTGAACTAATGGATAGTGGAGTATAGATTGAACGAATGGATAGTGGAGTATAGGTCGGATGAATGGATAGAGGAGTGGATGTTGGACGAATGGATAGTGGAGTATAGTTCGGACAAATGAATAGTAGAGAATAGTTTTGACGAATGCAAAGTGGAGTATAGGTCGGATGAATGGATAGTGTAGTATAGGTTGGACGAATTAATACTTAATAGTGGAGTATTATATGTCGGACAAATTGACAGTGGAGTATGTTCAGAAGAATAGATAAATGAGTATAGTTCAGACGAATGGATAGTGGAGTATAGGTCGAAAGAATTAATAGAATATATAGAATATATATTAGACTATAGGTCGGCCGAATTGATAGTGAATTATAGTTTAGACAAATGGATAGGGAAGTATTGTTCGGACGAATGGATAATGGAGTAAAGGTCGGATGAATGGATAGTGGAGTATATGTCGGACGAATGGACGAGTGGAGTATAGCTAGGTCGAATAAATTGGATAGGTGAGTGTAGGTCGGACGAGTGGATAGTGATGTGTAGGTAGGAGGAATGGATAGTGGAGTATAGATAGGACGAATGAATAGTGGAGTATAGGTCCGAGGTCGGACGATTGGATAGTGGAGTATAGGTCGGACGATTGGATAGTGCATGGAGTATAGGTCAGACGATTGGATAGTGGAGTATAGGTCAGACGATTGGATAGTGGAGTATAGGTCAGACAATTGGTTAGTGGAGTTTAAGTTTCTCATACTTAAATATTAAGAAAATATTTGATCCAAGATGGAATTTAAAGAATTTGAGCCGCGGTTTAAACCCGCCAAAAGCCCGGTTTAAATTAAGCACCGGCTTAAATCTTGAAACATTTGAAACAATTTTAAGTGGAACCAACCATATTTAAACCTCTGCTTAAATTTAAACCACCGCTCAAATTCTTTAAATTCGGCCACAGGAAGGACGAATACGAATTCTAAATTGGAAATGAACGAATGATCGTGTGTACAATAAGCGCTTTTAAAGACAACCCCAGACTTTCTCTAGCATACACATACAAGTACAGTGCACGCACACACACACGCACACTCTATACCAGCCGGTGTCTAGTAACGGTGAAACCGTGAAACTATAAAGTATATAGTTTACCTGCTCTATGTAAAGTGAACATATATATATAGAACAGGAAGCAGTGAAACTTTCCCAATAAAATTATTATACTTTTTTCCAACAAATTTTATCAAAATATATAAAACAAAGCAAGTTATTATCAACCATTTTAGTCACTTTTAATATAGATATTTAATATATAACAGTTACTTCCGGCTTTATTGAACAGTTGTTTGACAGTTTTTGTAAAGTCAAATTATATATATTATTTTTAAAGTTCGCACCTGCAAAAATGTAAAACATTTGTAAATATCAAATTGGCATTTCGTACAATGCCAAAACCTAATTCATTTTTAATATATAAACATTAAATAGTGTTTGTCATTAATTTCAAATTACATTCGTTAATTCGATTAATTTGAGGGTATATGATCAGGAACAGTATCCTGCCTTCAATTCACATACTACTTATATTTTAACTAAATTAATTTGATAATTATATTTCAATCTAATTCCTGGATGATAGTGATGGATTCAAATACTCCAAAATATCGAAGATTAATTTTAGGAACTAAAAGAAAATATAAAAAGTATTTATTTATTATTCAGCATTTAAACCAAATTTTCTACAAAATAATTTCCAAGATAGCGAATGATTGTATACTTCTTAGAAGCATTTTATTACATCGTTAGACTAGGGTAAATTGTAAATTTTATTACATCGTTAGACTAGGGTAAATTGTAAATTTTATTACATCGTTAGACTAGGGTAAATTGTAAATTTTGCTAATTTTCTCACCAATTTACAATATGAATATGGCTTAGTAATACTATAATAGTAAACAGAAGTGATTGTAACCTTTTTCTTTTGATGCCCCAGGATTATGCATGATAAAAATAAGACTTCAAAGCAAATGTCGATTTCAAGTGATATTCTATTAAAAAAAATGTCCGATTCACAATGATACTTTTAAACATTTATCTGATGAAGAATGTGGAAGAAATCGTTGTTTTCCTTACCTGGTCGAAATTTTTATTTCTTTAGTTTCCTCCGTTGCCTCTGAAGCAGAATTGCGCAAGTTACTTTTTTAGAGAAACCACAATTGTAAATAATCAATGTTAATGTTTGATCAGAAAAAGTGTTTAGGGGTACCATTGTAAATTGGACTTGCCACTTTATAAATGGAGTTATAGGGTCACTAGAAATTACGCCTGCAGTCCCTTTCATGATTATATACATTTAGTAAGACGATCTCATGTTTCAATTTTGTATTCTCTTCAAACTATTATCTTTTAGGTGTACAATTAATGATTTGTTAAAGAATTACGCTGCGGGGAATGATGTAACTGAAAAAGACTGAAAACCTAAAACAGGTTTCTCTGAAGTCTGATAATTTGTTGGTAACCCTCTGAGGATAAAATAAGATCAACATACGGGGGTAAATCAACGAACAAAAGGCAAAATTACATTTTTTTACAAACCCTCGGACTTGTATTTCGAGTTT
Source organism: Eurytemora carolleeae (assembly GCF_000591075.1). Lineage (NCBI taxonomy): Eukaryota > Metazoa > Arthropoda > Copepoda > Calanoida > Temoridae > Eurytemora > Eurytemora carolleeae. The sequence goes on from NW_019396160.1 coordinate 640,154, forward strand.
GCCCTTTCGATAGAAAGTTTTAAAACATTATATATATATGTACTTGCTTTAGATTTCAAAATTGTTTAATATTTCAGAGCGAGTTTTTAAGAAGAATTTGAAAAATGTGGTTGGTTATGTTATGGTGCTTATTCAACAAAAATATAAGCTTGCTAAAAGTTTGTGATGAAAGTTCACCGTGATGAAGAATGGACGATAGATTTTCGTGTTAACCCAGTGTATTAGTTCTAAGTGTAACCAAAATGATTAACACGGTGTAGTTTCAATTTATACACATTTGTACAATATGCATGGTTTGGTTTAGTAGGAAATATGTCGTCAACGAAGCAAGGAAGGATACGGTTGATGATGCTGTTGAACCTGATTTATGTATAAACATGAAATTGGAAAACTAGAATAGAATATTAAACCTTAAAATAAAAAATAAAAAATGAGGTTATCCGTCAAGAGAACGCTATCAATAGCAGGTAAAGGTGGGGCCAGGGGAGGAATACTTTTTTTTAATGCTAAACCTTTTTTTAGATTAAGATTTAAAAGTTATTAATTAAAAACTATTCAAAAATCAGTAAAATAGTTTTTTTTATCAGTAAAAGATTAATTTTATGCAAAGAAACATAATAAATCGTGTGAAGAGGAACTGAAGCGTAAAGGTTAAATTGAATTCAAGAAGTAATATTCAATTGTGTCTTTACATAAATCTAAAATTTTATTCATACAAGATGAAAAAAACAGATTAGTCCAAAAATTATTTTGTATTATACTAAACTGGCTAAACTATGACGAATGAACATTAAACAACGCTGAAGAAAAAATGTAGTTTTCGTTGTACTACAATATGTTTAGGTGGTACTGTAGGCTGTTTGCTTGTTCTTCTAAACATTTACATAGACACACCTCGTGTACTTTACATAGATGTTCAGGTATTTACATAGACACACCTCGTATACTTTACATAGATGTTCAGGTATTTACATAGACACACCTCGTATACTTTACATAGACATTCAGATATATTAGTTCTCTACAAGTTTTTATATGACAAAAAATATTGGAAATAATAAATATTATAATAAAAAAATAATTAAATAAATAAAAATATTTTCCATTCTAATACCAACAATATTAACAAAATTATTAAAGTAACAATTTACCACCTTTAGTTCATACGAAAATAATGATGATAATTATGAATAAGTCGATAAAAATATGATTTTTATGAGATAGTATAATACGAACATTTGTGGACCATTAAAAATAATCATATCTTTATTAAAGGATATATTAAACTTGAGTTCCCCTGAAGATAATGTAGAGACCGTAGAGCCAGTGGACTTGAGTATTCCTTCAGTAGAAAATAGACCTTGGTTTATGCGAAAGGGAAAATTAAGGTAAAGGCTTTATGTCGTCTTTCTCTGAATCAAATTTCAACCAATTATTGATATTTAGACCAGAGAACTGTGAGATTGACGAAAATGGAAAGAGATTAATAAATCTATTTCCTGAGGAAGAGTCAGGGGACAGGATGCTGAACCAGGTAATTCACTAATTCATTAGTTTTCAACTCAGAAATTAAAGTTTAAGACAATTATTATTTACATTGCATTCAGTGAATGGCGATGGTAAAAGGTCGTTATATTTACTTTGAAATCTTTAAAAACATTCACGGACTAAGACTTTTTTATCTTTTATTTTATTTTTTGTTTTATTTGGGGTTTTTATTTATATGTAAAATCTCACTTTTATTTAAGTTCCTATACCATGGATTATAATGACTTTAAGAGTAAATACTCACTCAAGTTCTGACTTTAGATAAACACGGAACACAGCAATTGCAGTGAAGTGTAAACAGACTCAATTCATAAGTGATTCAATAGGTTGCTAGTAAAGCTGTTTGCTTTGTAACAACATCAAATACGAGCATTGCTTTCATGTCGTCTTCCTATTCCTAAATTGTCTGGTTGTCACTGTATATAACAGTGGCTTTCGGATCTTATGCAACAGAGACAAAAAACAAAATTCCAAACTTTTTGCGATGGAAAAACTACGACATTTTCCCAAATAATGCAAAAGATATTTTATAGATGGTACCGCTGTGATTTGTAAATCAGCCTTTTACTCCTTCAAAGGCTCTTGCTGATTAATTATATATTAATTTAGCTGCCCTACTCACTACTTTTTTATCTGATTATCTTATGAAATATGTTTAAATCACAAACTGATAAATCTGTGAAACTGATAAGCTGATTTATGTTCAGCTGATGTATGTACCCCCAGCAGATGAACTACCAGACCAGGAAGACGCTGATGCTCCCTTGAAGAAGATATTATTATGGAACGGTGGCTCTGCTTGGGGAGGAACAAAACCTGGCCGAGGACTCTTCCTTAAGATGAAATGTCCAGTTTCATCTTGTGCAATATCAACCAGTAGGTCAGGTTTACTCTTGTGTAATATCAACCAGTAGGTCAGGTTAACTCTAGCGTATTATCAACCAGTTTATCAGGTTTACTCTTGTGTAATATCAACCAGTAGGTCAGGTTAACTCTTGTGTAATATCAACCAGTAGGTCAGGTTTACTCTTGCGTAACATCAACCAGTAGGCCAGGTTTTCTCTTTTGTAATATCAACCAGTAGGTCAGGTTTACTCGTGTGTTATATCAACCAGTAGGTCAGGTTTGTTCTTGTGTAATATCAACCAGTAGGTCAAGTTTATTCTTGTGTAATATCAACCAGTAAGGTTTACTCTTGTGTAATATCAACAGTAGGTCAGGTTTACTCTTGTGTAATATCAACCAGTTGGTCAGGTTTACTCTTGTGTAATATTAACCAGTAGGTCAGGTTAACTCTTGTGTGATATCAACCAGTAGGTCAGGTTAACTCTTGTATTTGAAGAATACATATTTAATAAATAATATTCATTCCAAGCTTTAAATGTTTTCATTTTTGTCAATTTGTACTATGTAGTGTTCATTTAGAAGAGACAGCGGTACAGCAGACTTGATTATATTCAAGGATCATTTCGTTATGCCTGGATTTGATCGACCTGTAAACCAGCTCTGGATGATGTATATGTTAGGTTAGTTTCTAGATTTCATAAAACAAAGGCGTGAATGTATTGAAGGAACTGGACACAATTGCCTCAAACTCGAATGTTCTAATCTTTGCAACCTGGTGTCGTAGATATTTCAATTCTGCTAGATCAAATAGTCGAAGTTTGAAATAACAAAGGTTTTCAAAATGTTTTCAAAAATCCAATGAAAATAGCTCTTATCAGTTGTTTGAACCTACTCCTGAAAATTAGTAATATTGTTACTTCTCAATCTAATAATCAGATAGAATTGAAAATTCAGATTCATGACGATAAAGAATAATCTGAAATCTTTATCAAAGCAAGATTCATTGAAAGTTTCTTTATTATAGAATGTCCACTAAACACCCAGATGTTCAGGCACAAAGAAGTATTTAACTGGACTGCAACTTATAGGTCATTTTATTTCTTAGTTTAGTTATTTATATTTATATATACATGTTTAAATATCATACATAGATCTGATTCTATTCTTGTTTAATTATATAGATCTGATTCAACTCTTGTTTAATTATATAGATCTAGTTCTATTCTTGTTTAATTATATAGATCTGGTTCAACTCTTGTTTAATTATATAGATCTGGTTCAACTCTTGTTTAATTATATAGATCTGATTCCACTCTTGTTTAATTATATAGATCTGATTCCACTCTTGTTTAATTATATAGATCTGGTTCTATTCTTGTTTAATTATATAGATCTGATTATATTCTTGTTTAATTATATAGATCTGATTCAACTCTTGTTTAATTATATAGATCTGATTCTATTCTTGTTTAATTATATAGATCTGATTATATTCTTGTTTAATTATATAGATCTGATTCAACTCTTGTTTAATTATATAGATCTGATTCTATTCTTGTTTAATTATATATATCTGATTCTATTCTTGTTTAATTATATAGATCTGATTCAACTCTTGTTTAATTATATAGATCTGGTTCTATTCTTGTTTAACTATATAGATCTGGTTCTATTCTTGTTTAATTATATAGATCTGGTTCTATTCTTGTTTAACTATATAGATCTGGTTCTATTCTTGTTTAATTATATAGATCTGATTCAACTCTTGTTACTCCGTACGAAAGATGGGGATATTACAATCCTAATGTAAAATCTCTAATCCAACCCAAGAATTATGCAGAAAATAAGGTAACATTTTGGAAACATTTTCAAATATTCTTAGTTTTTTTTTCTGATCCACTTGTTGAGGAAAAAGCTCATAATCATCCACACCGAAGACAAACCTAGATAATAATTATTCTGCGATGTTAAATGTTGTGTCTATAAGAAGAAAATTCAATTCGGGATCACCCTATACTCCTTTTCAGTTTTCGCAAAGACGCCCTTTAACATAATATTGATCTTAAATAACTATTTTAATAATTCCTTGTAGACTAAACAAGTTGCCTGGTTTGTTTCCAACTGCGCAGCTAGGAATGGAAGATTAGAGTATGCTAAGGAGTTGAGGTGAAAAAATAATTTATTCTTTATTTATCTATTTTTTAAAAACGATTTTATAAAAACAATATTTTTTTGTTTCGAACAGTTTTAAATAAATAAGTGTTAGATACAAGCTTTTGAGAACGATATTGATGTGGATATCTATTGTTAATCTTGTGGTATATGTTTAGTAATCATATTGATGTGGATATTTATGGTTAACCTTGTATTATATGTTAGTAAGCATATTGATGTGGATATCTATTGTTAATCTTGTGGCAAATATTTAGTAAGCATATTGATGTGGATATCTATGGTTATTCTTGTGGTAAATGTTTAGTAAGAATATTGATGTGGATATCTATGGTTAATCTTGTGGTACATATTTAGTAAGTATATTGATGAGGATATCTAAGGATAATCTTGTGATAAATGTTTAGTAAGCATATTGATGTGGATATCTATGGTTAATCTTGTGGTAAATATTTAGTAAGTATATTGATGAGGGTATCTAAGGTTAATCTAGTAGTACATATATGTTTATTAAGCATATTGAAGTGGATATCTATGATTAATCTTGTGGTAAATATGTTTAGTAAGCATATTTATGTGGATATCTATGGTTAATCTTGTGGTAAATATTTAGTAAGTATATTGATGAGGATATCTAAGGTTAATCTAGTAGTACATATATGTTTATTAAGCATATTGAAGTGGATATCTATGATTAATCTTGTGGTAAATATGTTTAGTAAGCATATTTATGTGGATATCTATGGTTAATCTTGTGGTATANTCAGCTGGGTTCTTTTAATATTACATCTGCTTGCATTTCCCTTCCTCAGACAATCAACATTCTACATTGCATTGCATGGCAACCAAAACTAAAAGATTAAGAAAAGAAATAAAATATATTCTGATTCACAACAATACCCTTCAAAGCGTTGTCTGATCAAGTATTGCATTAAATATGCCATGTTTCCCATTATGAAAACTGATTATTTTTATTTGTGGTTTCTCTACAAAAAATAACTCGCGCATTTCTTGCTTCAGAAATGATGGAGAAATGAAATTTTCAAAGGTACATCGGAAATGCCACTCTATAAATGGAGGGTCACTTGAAATTACAACGTGTAAAATAAATACTATAAAATCTCACTTTAGCCCATCAAAAAAGCTTTAATCAATACTGCCTTCAGTGTAAATATTTATTTGATATCATAATTTATAAAACAATTTGTATCGCTCCTATGAAAATATAAATATTTTTTAGAGACGTTTTCATCTCTATTTTCATCCCCTGAAGCTTGGTTGGAGTGGAAAAATGTCGAATTAGCTTAAATAAAACTTTCAAATCCTTGCACAGAACATGTTCCAAATTTAATATTTGTTGATCAATAATTTTTGGTCTAATAGTTTTCTTTTCACATCTTCTCGGGACTACAGACTTCTGAGCAATTTAAATATTTTTTTTCGGTTCTATATGTAAATAAATTATTTCTTATCTCTTAAAAACTACTGAGAAAGAAGCTGAGTTTTTTAATCTTTGCAACCCAATGTAGCCATACAACTTTGATATTTCAAACTATGAATTTATTTAGATCAAATAGTCTAAGCTTGAAATGTAAAAATTTTACACCATCAAGTTACAGAGATATAGGGATTAGAAAATTTAAGTTTGTGGCAAAAACTCAGTTTGTTTTTAGTTAGATTATATTTTTAACTAAAATATATCTCTTTAGATTTGATGAAAACTGTCTCCATCTCCTGGATACAACTTACAAGTTCTATTTGGCGTTTGAGAACTCTAACTGTGTAGACTACATTACAGAGAAGTTTTATGTCAATGGTCTCAGGTAAATTAAAGAAAGAAGTCTATAAAAAAATGCCTTGATTATTTTTTAAAAAGTTTATAATATCTTAAATAACTCTTCTTCATTTTAGTCATAATGTTCTGCCTATTGTGATGGGCGCAAGGCCTGAAGACTATGAGCGCAGTGCCCCGCACAAATCGTTTCTCCACGTGGACAATTTCGCTTCCCCTGCAGCACTAGCTGAATACCTCCACGTGTTAGACAAAGACGACACGCTTTACAATGAGTATTTTCAATGGAAGGGAACTGGTGAAATGATTGATACTAAATTCTTTTGTCGAATGTGTTCTCTTCTGCATGATAAAAAGGTATGTTTCCGTTTTTAAAATATCGATTTTGATAAAGAAATGTCAATATTTCTTGTTGTTAGAAATCCAGGGTGTGAATGCTTCTCTTTAAAGGGCATAATCAATGATCATGTTTGTTCTACAAAACATTATCACTTCCTTTGTGTTGAGATTTTGCGATGCTTAATCATGAACATAATTTTACAATATGATTGATGAAAGAACAATCATGAATACCCCAGGTTGCTAGCATTTTCAAATATAGTCTATAATTGCTGTCAAATACCGAAGAGATAAACAGAATTCGGTTTAAATTTTCATTTATTGAATGATTAATCAAAATTATTTAGACATTTTGAAAATCTTTTTAAATTTTATCTTACACTGTGTTTCCATAAATAATAAATATGATTTATGACAGATTTAATCCTTTAAAGGAAACTGGCAAGAACCATTTTTTAAAAATGTTTGGATTAAAAAATGTTTATGGTTGTAGGATCGGGGTGATTCTGGTTTCTACTCTGATATCAACACCTGGTGGAGAGGGGAAGGTACTTGTGTTAATGGTTCATGGACTGCTTTCGCTAAAGCAATGGCTAAGGCGAAACTGAAGAAAAGAAATAACTCTACTATTGTTTAAATAACAAGTGATAAAACATTAAAAAGTGATAACATGGAGATATTAAAAAAAAACACAATATTTTTAAAAACGAAATAAAGTTTTAATAGATTTTTTGCTCAAGCTACTGCAGGGACGTTTGGAGTGACAAGTAACAATTGGCATATCTTGAACATCATAATTTATTCATACATTAATCCATCTTTTATGGCTTAATCGGATATACTTACTATTCCATAATCTATGCTTAAGTTATACTATAATTTGAAATGTATAGTGTTCAATATAACAGACAATCCTACCTAAAGACGAGGTATTAAATATCTATGATAGTTTATATATTTATCATGTTGTTATGTTATGCAACAAAATAAAACTGGGGTTCCAGGTTTATCTTACTTATACTTGTAGCTAAATCAGCTGACCTATGCGTAATGTTCATATTATGATTGGCTGTAGCTATATCTGTGCTCAATGCTCATAGTATGCTTGAAAGCATTCATTAAAATTTTAGCGAATGACTACCTGTGATTAATTTGTTTTAAATTAAAATATTTTTATTAAAATTTCTGTGATATTCTAAGTTTTTTTCTTATGTAAATTTTGAAAAGTTGAACTTGAAGCAACATGTTGCGATCACGTTGTTTGATTGTTAATTTTCTAAACCACAAATACAAAAATTAACTATCATACAGTGATAACTAGAAAACTTTATAGCAATAATTAAGTGTTTTTGATGTTGTTATAAAGCGAATATTTTTACTATAAGACACTTATTAAACAACTAATTAAGTGAAATGAGTCTGTTTACACTGCACAATTGCTTTGTTCCATACTTACTTGACTATTTAAAGTGATAAATTGAGTGTAAAAGTTGTTTTGCTATTTCAGAGTTTTCTTGTTATCACTGTAGGAAAACTGAGCATTTGCCTCAAACTTTTTTTATTGTATCTCTGCAACCTGATGTCGTATGCCTTTGATATTTAAAACCTTGAATTTATGCTATTATTTATGGCCTAAGGTTACACAATCAGGCTGCAAAGAAATATAGAGTTTGAGGCAAGTGTTCAGACTTATTCTTTTATAAAAATTTAAAGAAAATCTTTTAACTTTTTGAGATTGAGAAATTTTTTGATTCAGCTCAAAATAAAATTTGTGAGAATTGTGGAATTATTAACTTTGACCCTTTTGTTTTGATTTATTAATTTTTTTTCATGCTTCGTTTTATGAGAAATGTGTCATTTTTTTCGCGCAATAAAGAAGTTTGCACGCTTTCTTTATTTATCAAATGCATTTCTTAGAATTTTGATTCAAATATACGCCAAACTTAAATAAGAAATATATTAAATAATTAAATAAAATCAGAGAAATATATTTTTTTAACTTTGCACCACGAAACACTTAATTCTGCTGTAATTTCATTTTCAACGTCAAAAGTACAATGTATATTGGCAATGAGATTTTTTTCGGCGGAAATATCTAGAAAAGGGACTTTTCATAAAAAGGCCACCTTTTATAAGGGTTTATAATATTAAACCCCTTGCAGGGAGTGTTGTTCGATTAAGAGAAGGATTAATTAATATCTTGTATTAGGATAATCTAAAAAATAAAAGATAATATAAAACGAATTATGATTAGAGATTATCTATTAAAATTTGGTATCATCAATCTCATTCTTATTTCATCAACACAAACACATGCATAGGATTTTGTATAAAATTATCTTTTTATGAAAGTCTTAAAGGGACTGTAAAGGAAAAATGAAAGGGTGCATAGGATAAACCTGAGAATCTCGGGTGTTAAAGAATACATATAAAACATCATTGAAATAAACTAATTCTGAAAACGTATCCACCCCCAAAATAGGAGTTTTGAAAGTCAAATTTGCGCTCAACCTCAGGATTTATAGATCTTTAAAAAGTTTAATATGTCTCAAATGAATCCAAAAGAAGTTTTCCACAACACTACATACCTAGTTCAACTACCTTACAGAGCCAGTCACTCCCTTTAATATGATCTGTTAAATACTCCAAATTTGATACAAAATTTCATATATATGAATTTTTGTATAAAGGAATTGAGTTTTTACAACAAACTCAAACCTTCTGATTCCAATATCTTTGCAACCTGATGGTGCAAACCTTTGATATTTCAAACTTAGATTATTTTATCTATAAGTATTAATAGTTTGAAATATCTAAGGTCTACGACATTGGGTTACAAAGATATAGAGATTAGAAAATCAGAGTTTGTGGCAAAAACTCAACTCCTTTGACACAGTTTTATATCAATTTCTCGAGACAGGAACATCAGATCGAAGTCTTATATGTATCGTTCAACGCCTGAGATTCTCAGGTTTCGTTCTATACCCCAATTCATTTTTCCTTTGCAGTCCCCCAAAGTTCACTTCACTCAAAATATGGCAAAACGTAACAGTAAAGCATCATTTTTGATGATTTTTCATGGTTTTAAACTTAAGATAATATTTTCAATGCTTATTTCCCGTGATATCCTACAATTTTTCTAGCTTTGAAGAATAACACTCAATGTCTGCCAATGACATGTAGAATCCGACCTAACGTTTTATTATTTGTTCAGTTTAGACCTTTAACTGGTGTTTTTAAGAGCAATTGTTAGAAAAAAGGGAATACGGGATTATTAGATGAGGGCAAAACTAAACAACTCAATTATCTTTAAGGCTGACACCAAATATTTCGTTCTCTTCGTAAATATTTTACCTTAGGTACCTGGTACCCGGGAAAACCTTGAAAGGTAAAATTTTTTTTACGATTGAATTTATCTTAAAACCCTACATTTGACTAGTGTCCTTGAATACAAACTACTGAAATATAAACTCCTGAAATAAAACCTCCTGAAATACAAACTGCTGAAATATAAACTCTGGAAATACAACTACTGAAATATAAACTCCTGAAATAAAACCTCCTGAAATACAAACTACTGAAATATAAACTCTGGAAATACAACTACTGAAATATAAACTCCTGAAATAAAACCTACTGAAATACAAACTACTGAAATATAAACTCCGGAAATACAAAATCCTGAAATATAAACTCCTGAAATACAAAATCCTGAAATATAAACTCCTGAAATATAAACTACTCAATTGTAATCCCAACAAGTACAAACTTCTGATAATTATATTCACCATTTCCTAAAGTTTAACGTCATTCACATAATCTGAAGATAATAACTTTTTATTCTCTGTTTGAGTTTTATCTCAACAACAGTCTTCAACACCTAAAGAGTGTACATTAAAAATGGCACCTACTATTTCTTCTCTAGTTTATGTAAATCTACGAATATTAAGCTGAGAAGTTTATAAATAACAGACATACACATAAGGAAGAAGTTAGCATTGACCAAAGATGGATCCTGTATTAAAAAGTGGCTTAAAAAGTCCAAGAAGTGACTTCGTTCAGAAGCTTCCATTCCATTTCCCCCTTTGAAAGCCATTGACTGGGGTGTTGGAAGTTTAAATTTTTGGGATGAGTTAAACTAATTATTTCCTTACTATAGGAGATCATCCTATCTTTCATTGGATTCCAACGATAAGAAATATTGAACTCAACTCGGGAGATCTGAGATGTTGAGATGTTCAGCTCAGCGAACTCAGCAGAATAACAAAATGTTCAATTTGATATTAATATTAACTACGGATGATAGAATTTATAGAATGACTAAATTTGATAATAAACTTATAACAATTTTCTATATATGTGAGCTGAGCATAGAGATATGATAAAAGTTTCAGCTAAAAGCCCATTTTTGATGTCAAACAAACTTTCTATGTAAGCTATAGTCCTAATCAAATTCTAGCTTAATAGAATACGCCAAAGGAACTGAGTTTTTGTCAAAAACTCAAAATTTCTAATTCCTATATCTTTCCAATGTGATGGTAGATAACTGTGATATTTCAAAATAAGATTATTTGATCTAGAAAAATTTATAGTTTTAAATATCTAAGGTCTTTGTCATTATAATATTGATATTGAAGATTCAAAAGATTCCACCCCTCTTATTAAACAATAAAGACGATGGTTGAGCCTTTTTATGCACAATATTCGGCGCATAATTAAGGAGAGGGGAATACTTATGCATGAGTGGATACTTGGGAAAAGATGAGAAGGGATTATGAGTATAAGTTCCATGAATGAGAGTGGGAGGTGGGGGATGGACTAGTATATAAGGAATCCTGATCAAACATCGCAACTCAGAAACAAACTGGAAATGGAACTGATTCTTCTTTGCTTGGCGGTAACTAGATATATATTAAGTTATATATTAAACCCTGGTATAACCAGGGCGAAGATACATTGGGTTTCTTCTATTTAAATTTAATCGAGTTTTGGTTTATAATTCAAACATCTTTATACTTACGAAGTTATCTTTTTTATAACTTTCTATTCGAACAGAAAATGATTCAAGAGAAAGGCGAAAAATGTTTGTTTAATAAGGACAAAGGAATTGAGTTTTTTCCCACAAACTTTGAATTTTAAATCCTATATCTCAATGATATAGACCTTTGATATTTCAAACTATAACTTCTGTTATATCAAACAATATAAGTTTGAAATATCAAAGTTTTACATCTTTTGGTTGTAGAAATATAGGTATTAGAAAATTGGGATTTGTGGCAAGGACTCAATTCCTTTGGATCGAAAGTCACAGCTAGCGGGGATTAGACAAACTGTGAAATCCGCGTGATTTACATATAAACATATCCAGAAAGTTTAAATTTAAATTATGACAAGAAATGTTCTTTGTTATTGGGTATACTGTATACATCCTCTGACCTCAAAAATATGTAAGAATGTATATATTAAGGTGTTCTCTACTGCGGTGAATGCCCATGTTGGATCTGGATACCTAGGTAAATCTATTCTAAAATAATGAAATTAAAATCCCTACATCTTTAAAACCTGCCTAATCTTTAATCTTTCACTATTTGATCTAGCAGCAGAGCTCGAAGCTAAAAATGTTGAAGATGTACAACCTCGACTGTCGGACATCTTTACCACTTCATCTTCTCGAAAATATTACATATTTAACTTCAATAACCTAACCTAACTTACATAAATTTCACTAGAAGGGAATCATCTAATTAGCCTACCGTCCAGTTTTGCCTTATATAGTCTGTATTTGTACTGTACAGCTTGCTGTAGGCCGGTACTTAAAATGAACTGGAGTTTAGAGTGAGGTTGACTCCCTCCCATTCATTATTTTTCATCTTTGAGCTATAAATCTTCACATCTTTTTGTTTGTGTGCTTTGTGTAGGTGGACGTGGTGCTGTTCTAGCTCAGTCTGATCAGCAGGTTCAGAACAGAGAAGATGCTAGAACTGTTCTAAGCCGACTTCTCAGGTCTTCCAGTACACTTCATTATTTTATATTTCTTACCTACAAAAAATATCAAAAAACTGTTAAATAATTGTCATCATCGTTCTTTCTTTTAATTAGAGAAAATTTCTAAAAAAATTTTATTTGTGATAGCTTTATATTCCTCACTAAAGATGTTTTATAAATAATTAAGTTACAAATTAAAAAAATCCTCAGCAGTATCTGGAATATAATGAAAGAAAATATCAAGGAGACGACAATCTTTACATTTTTTTCTGGTTATAACTGTCAATTAAAAGGTTTCTCCTACCAGGATTAACCTTCGAAGACGACTGAACACATTTTTCATGTCCTATAATTCTTGTGGTAATTCTTTGCTAAATTTTTTTTCGACGCCAAAAAATGTAATATATCATGGTTATAAGGTTATATATCATGGTAACCCTTCACTATCATCTGTTTGAGTGTATCTGATATAGTATTGCTGATGCTGTTGATGAGCTTGAAGCTGCTGAACAAGAAGCAGCTGAAGCTCGACCCTTCATGGCCAAACCCCTGTTCAGGGGAAAGAAAGCTACGCTTCAGGCAATGTGGCCAAAACAGCTGTTTAAAAGGTAACATCATTATCTAGAACAAAACAACTGTTTAAAAGGTAACATCATTATCTTGGACAAAACAACTGTTTAAAAGGTAACATCATTATCTTGGACAATATTTTAATGAAACATGAAAATTATGGCGTAAGCGCAGAAAAAAATTATTTAATAGTAATAGAAATAGCAAACAATGTACATGCATTTATTTATGTACATTGTACATTGCACATTGTGCAGGGAGGGAGAGGATGTTTCTGAAGAAGGAAAGAAGATAAACAGTGTTGTTCTACCCTGGGAGATGAAATACTTCAGTCCTATGCTAAGGTTTAGAAAATATTTAAATTTTTTTATTATAGATACCTTTAATTTCCAGATAATTATTAGTACTTTTTTGGAAGCTTTTCATATTTTTTATTACTTTTCTAGTTTTTATCCTAGGTTATGTCAAGTTCTTTTATAAATAATATTTTGCAGGAGGAATTTTTGTTTTAAATTTCAGTATTGTACTCGAAACTTGATACATTTTAGAAATATGTTTAATATTTGTTTATTTGTATAATCTTTTTTTTAGAGGAAAATAAGCAGTTGAAAAAATGAAGATTGGGAGAGAATTTACTATTTATGCAACATATAAGAATTGCTGTAAACACTGTTTAAAATAAAGAGGCCACATTTAGCTTTAAATTATGAATTTTTGATGTTACCAAATTTCAGTGTTTAGAATGTAGATAAAAGGATTTACTGAGTGTAGTCTGTAGTCACTGTAGTATATAAATCAGGATACTGTTACAAGATTTAACACATACATGTGTAGTTTAATTGTGTGTGTACTGTGTGCTGTACTGGCCGGTTTACCGTGTACATCATGATTACAAACGTGCTCAAAATGGTTATTTCTGTTATTTTATTTATTTTCATATGTGCTCCAGCTTTTGGGTATGTACTTTTAAGGAATTATTAAAAGTCAACAATTTAAATGATTTCTGAGAAAATCTTATAAAATGATTTGCTTTTAATTGATCAAAATCAGACATATATCTAATGTTGATTCCTGTTCATTTACAAAAAATAAACTGAGCTTCTTAATTGTTTCTTAATATAATATGTGTCTTGTGTGTCAAATTCATCGAGATATTAGTAATAGAGGGGGCATCTGGAATTTTAGACTTCTTGTTGTACAGCCACTTAACTCAGTCATAAGGAAACATTTTTCGACAAATTTCACTGTACAGTATAAACCTAGCCAGGCAAAATTAGGAGAGTTATGCCCGCCCCCTGGTCAAATTTATGTTAAACATTTCCAAATTAGATTCATAATATTTTTTATGAAACAATTTTTCACAACAGCTCAAATTCAATCTTTAAAATACTCCTGGATTAAAAATGATTCAACAACGACGATGAAAAATATAACAAAACTACAGTAAACTTGTAGTAAATGCCATTCTCTTAAAAACTTCGTTCAGAACTGTATCAATCCAGGTACAACTCGTCAGCTATAAATGTCAACCGGAACACAAACTCTTAAGCGATCAATGCCAAACCAATGGGCACAATCTTATCCGATCTGAATGTCAACATGGACACAAGTGTAGCTATCAAACAAGCTCTTAATAGATTGATGCAAAATCTCTAGGCACAATCTCAGCTCGTATGTTTCAACGTGGACTAAATACTTCTACTATCGCAATCAAAGCAGAGTCTCAACCAACTAATTTATTTTAGATATCATATGCTACAAGTTAACGTGAATTGACAAAATTACAAGTTTTATTTATAAGATTAGGGAGAATAGATATAACGTAGTTAAGCTATCTCCACACATGTTTACAGCGCAGTTTAATTTGAATGTACGTATTCAAAAGATTAACATGGATAGATATAAACATAGTTAAGCTATCTCTACGCATGTTTACAGCGTTGTTTAATTTTAATGTACGTATTTAGAAGATTAACATGGATAAATATAAACATAGTTAATATAATCACAATATATGTTTTCATCATGTTATGTAGCTCATGAATATCTATGTATGTTCAGGTTAACAGATATGGGGATTTCTGTTTATATTACAAACTAAACAGTAGTTTAGAAGCATATTTCTTAATTGCGCTCTTGCTGAAAAATAATACACCGTGGAAACGTCTCATAGGTCTCAAATGAATCTTTAAAAAAATCTTTACAATGCTGCACTCTTAGCTCAACTTCCATGTCTAGGCGGTCTCTCCCTTTAATTCAAAGAGTAAATCTATTTTTTCAAATTGTGAAAAGACATTAAGATAGAATCTAATCAAAAATAATGTAAAAGCATGGTTTAAAATATAATATTCTATCTCTTTTATAAGAGTAACTTTAACAATATTAAACATCAAAAACATTAAAAAAAAAAAAAACGAAATACAGAATAATTTTTATAAAATATTAAATTCTTTGTTTTTTATAAAAAAATTTAATCTTGAATTTCTAGAAAAACTGGTGATAAATGTCACGGTGAAGGGAGGTAATAATATTCAATAAAGATTTTTAACTCATAATCAAAAGTCTTATTTATATGAAACCATCCACATTAAATGTAATTATACTTAAATGTTTATATTTTTAAATCATTTGAAAATATATTGCCTAGAAAGACGACCTATGCTTCTAAAACCATGCTTGACCGTGTTAGAATCTTTAATTTAAATATATGTAACTGCCAAAAACTGATTCAAAGTTTTTACAGCAGAATATGAAATAATCTAAACCATTTCCAAAATGTAGAAAATTCCATGTTAATTATTAGTCCTATTTTCTAAAAACTCTTGTAAGAGGTCAAACCTGTGAAGAGGGAGAGTTCTGTAGAGAGGGATTCTGTACAAGAGTTTATCTAAGGGTATGTACCATATATTGTACAGGGTGTCTCAAAAAACATGGGAATTCAGTGACGAATTGGATATCGTCTTTGTTATGAATTAGCATTGTAATACCTAATTTCAAAAGCAATAATATGTTGTGTAGCCGATTTGTATCATTTTGCGAATCTATGTGTAAAAGTCGCAAGCTCAGCATCCGACTATTGTTTGATTTATGCAAAAATGACCAAAGAACAAAATTATGTAAGAATTTATCTAATATTGCAAATGAAACCTATGTAGATAAACTGTCCTTGAACAAGTCTCTAGTAAAGTCAAACATGATTTACGCGAATCCGGCTGAAAATGCGTGGAGAATTCCACTGTTAAAAGATTTACTATTAATCCGGTCAAATCCAAATGTTTTAGAAGGATTTAAATATGATGAAATAGATGTAATTATTGATGATATATGTAAAAACTAACTAAGTTATTATTTCTTTTTATTTTATTTTATTGTTTTCGACTATATATTAATTCTATATTTTATATGTTATATATCTCATTTCTCGTTGATTTTAAATTGTACCATTATAATTGTGTACGAATAAATAGAATATAGAATATATATATTATTATGTCTGCTAGAGTTTATTTATGAAAAGGGTAAAAGGTTGTAAGGATGTGTCTATAATGTCTCCGCAAGATGAACAGTGAAGACGGACAAGTTTACTCTATTTGTATACTGCAATTTTCTTGTTTCACTAAGTACAACCGTATGCAGTGAAAACATAAACAAACAAAATGTGAACGACGAAACTCTTACAGATTACAGCTTTCTCAGTAGGTATCACTATACAAATCAAAGAATTATTTAAAAAGACGATATCGAATTCGTCACTGAATTCCCATGTTAATTGGGACACCCTGCACATATACGGGTAATTTTAAAGTGTGTACACTGTACAACAGTTTGTACCGCAGGGTAACCCATGCAGAAGGATGAGACTAATATAATGACGACCCAAAACTATTTAGATTACGACAATCTGAATATTAGATTTGGTCGTCGACCTTCATTACAGTCTTTTAATGATTTACTAAACGGTTTTGTAATGAAAGACGCTTGTTTTAAATGCAGAGAAGCATGGATGTACATTGTACATCCAAAAAAGATTTAGATTTAAATAATTTTGGAAAGTCGACTCTGAAGTTTCATCCTTTGTGTTAAACCCTAGCTGTATTTGTTTACGATTTATAATTGTTTTTTTATTTATTCCTTTCCAATATTTTATAATTTAAACACTTTTTCCTTGCTTTATACTGAAAATCAAGGTATTCCAGATGTAAGGTAGGAGATAAGAAATAGGAGGGTCGGGGCTGGTTTACCAACCAGCTAAGGAGTGGTCCTAATTAACGTCACAGTAAAATTTACGGAACCCCTATGTCCCCACCTGACATTTATTTTACCTTGCTGATAATATTCTGTATTTGAACTATTTAGCCTCCTGGCTGTAAGGAGTTTGATGACTGTCCAAATGATTTCCACTGCTATAACAAGTAACACATTTTTTCAACCGTCAACAGATTTATGATTCTTAGACAATTTTTGTGTGAATTATGAATGTGAAGCATGTACAATAATTTAAAGGAGGTATTCAAACCAATCCTAAAAAAACAAAGGATTAAAAAAGAGAAGGATTGTGTTTGGAAACTAAAAAAACGTAAAGATCATAAGCTATCAAGTTTTTAATTTCTGCAAACAAAATTGACTCCGACAAAAGTAAAAAATGCACAACTGTTTTGCTTTGTTCAGGCTCAAACTTGACATTGTCATCAGTTTGCAAAGATTGGGTAAAATATTAGCAAAATTAAAGAGAATATAATTGCAGAAAGTGTATTGCTTACATCACAGATGAAGATAGGAAGATTTTGGCTGAGGTACTTTTACAATAATCATCTTTCATCATTCGATTTTAAACAAGACACTAGACAGTAAACTGTGGACACTAGTCATGAGACAAAGACACCAAAAACTAGAAACTAGACACTTCAGACAACAGAGAATTGACACCTTGAGACACCATACAAGAAATTAGACAATCAACAAGAGAAACTAGACACCAGACACTAGACCAAATAAAAAACTTTTAAGGAAGATAGTATTTTTTTTTAATCTTAAAGATTACCAAACTGTTTTCCGGATATCTAAATCCGAAATTAAAAACTTAAAAAAATATTTTTTCTTTTTCAAAAAGAATATACCAAAACCTTCCGATAATTGGATAATCTACAGGAAGAATACGGGGGTAAAATAACTGCAATCATAAAAAAATAACTTTTTCCTGAGACTTTATATGTAGTAAATTTTGACATCGAAAAAAACTATTACCTATGCTTTGCATTGTACACAAGTGGAGACAAAATGACAAAAAGACAATTTAGAACATATCTTAGAACTTTATTTTCTTTTTTTTGCAGGGGCGAATGAAATTAAAAAAGAAAATGGAAGTTGAAGAGAAAAGAAGACGACATTAATTCTGCTCTTTATCATTAATAAAAACTTTGCTTTCTGCTTAACCACAAATACAGTGTATTTTATTGTTTATTTTTTATTTTATGACAGAGCTTCCAAATCACTCTTCATGACATAGGTATACTGCAGTAACTAAATTAGACTTAGAAGTTTGTTTACCTTTACCCCAGAAACCGCAGTACACTTTGTTTTAATTGATTTTGATATTTGAAAAATTGTACACTTGAACCCGCACTTCTTACCAGGAAACTAAATTTTCGCTGTTATAAGTCGACACATTAAACTTAGAATCTCAAAACCAAGCTAAGAACATTTAAAAAAGTAAATAACCGATAGTTGTATATGATTTACAACCGATTGTAAAGAAAGGCCAAAAAAATTTTAAAAATAAATGTAATGATTCTCTTATCTATATAATCTGAAGCATAATCCACTCACCAGAGTTTAAAATAAAGTGCAGTTTATTCCAGATTAAACTTGGCATTTATATTAGCAGCTGCAAAATAAGTATCAAGGTATTAAAATCTTTGCCAAATTTCTCATTGAATTTCAATTTGATAATTTTGTAATTTTACACAAAACTAACAAAAAGAATTAGAAGGAACCAAAAAATCGGATTAAGTTTAATTATTATCAAGTAAGATTTCAAGCTCTTAAATAGAAACTTTAAAATATTAAAAAATTAAGCTATCAGGGCGCCGCCCATCTTCTATTTCAACTTTTAATTGTTGCTCAATATGCATTTTTTTTCGAAGAAACAATGGAATTGAATCTTTGCAACAAACGCTTACGTACGTTCTAATCTCATATCCGCAACCCAATGTTGTAGACCATAGACATTTCAAACGATAAACTCTGATAAATCAAATGATAAAAGTTTGAAATTTCGAAGTTTTACGCCATCCGGATGCAATGATATAGGGTTTGGAAATTTTGAGCTTGTGGCAAAGACTCAATTCCTTTAAAATTCTTCGAGATTTACCATTTTTTTACGTCCTATATATACATTGTTTCCTTTCCTTTGGTTCAGGCTTGTACCTTGTACCTGCAATATAGGTAAATATGTACAATGTAGACCATGAAATATATAAGTATGGTTGGAAAGCTTTCATAATATACCTTATCATTTACTACATACTAATGATGTAGCATCTCACACACACACACGCTTCTTTAAGTACATTCATTGTCCATAACAAAGAACAAATAGATGTTCTTCCGATGCTATGGAAACCGACCTAAAGGGTATCCGAACAAAATTTCGAGAAGTTTTTTTGAACAAATTATCGAATAGTTCTCTAAAAATATGCTTTTACTTGGTTAAATAATTTATTTCTCATTGTATTTGTTCAACTCCACAAACCTGTCTTAACCAAACCTATCTTAACCAAACCTATCTTAACCAAACCTATCATATTTTAAGATCAATACATGTTAGGTCAGAAAACTTATAGTTCATATAGCATTTAGGTCGGATTGGAGTAGAAGGATAAAGTACAAATCTGATTTTAAAAATCACCATGCTTTTTCTGTTATATTTATACAATCCTGTCTGTCTGTATGTTCGTTTGTATCCAATAAACGAACCCGAAGCACCCTATAACCTGGCTTTCTATATCTTATTATTTAGTCTAATATATATTAAAAGAGTATTTGAGAAACCAGAAAAGAACCAAATTACTTCATCCGCATAGGGTTCACCAATTGAAATAAATATAGTTACCCTATAAATGAAGGGGGATTTGAAATTACGTCTAAAAAGAAAATGAAATATCGTTGAAAAGTGTCCGTCACATAAAGATATATATTCTATAATTAATATCTTTTAGAAGCGTGTATTGTACTGCACTAAATATAGATTAATTTAAATGTTGATTTCTCCTCTTCAAAGCTATAAATGTTAGTTGCTAGTCTGGGTTTTCTAGGAGATAGTTTACAATCTAGGGGAATAGAGAATATACTTTTATAAAACTAGGCTTATGGTTCCTCCTTCCTATTGTTTTTAAATTCTAGTTTTCCCGTAAATTATAAAATTAACATTAATTTAAAAATTAATCTAAGTTTCTATTTACAACAAAACACATCGCAGCTAATAATTCTCCAACTTAGCTAAAAAATAGAATAACCATTAGAAGGTTTTGGGACTGAATTTAATGAATTTGAGCCACGTCGCTTAACTACCTACTGCTTGTTCAAATTTAAACCTCCGATTTAAAGTTAAAGATTCAGAAGGGATTTTAATCGCGCGCCGTTTGAACCACGCGGTATAGGCAGTTCAACGATCCCTCAAATTCATTAATTTTGGTCTCAGTGTAACTTTTCTTTGGCATATTTTCAAAATCTGTTCTTATCGATGTTAAGAATCCAAAGCTGACATTTAATGAAAGATGTTAGATTAGGTATGGACTGAATTATACCTTGGCAGTGCACTTAAACTATCCTTCCCTATTTATCAATTTCAGGGAAATGAACGCTTGAGAGGTTAGAGATCATTTTCATTTGTCGTTCTTTCAGAAAATCATGAAATTATTAATTTATTTCCATTTAAATGTGTGGTTTAGACTATCCTGCTTAATACAAAAGTTAAGGAAGTAAATTATATAGAAAACTTTAGCAATTGATTCCAGCTTTACACTCTACACTCTACACTCTGCACTCTACACTCTACACTCTACACTCTACACTCTACACTCTACACTCTACACTCTACCCTCTACACTCTACACTCTACACTCTACACTCTTCTCTCTACACTCTACACTCTACACTCTACACTCTACACTCTACACTCTACACTCTACACTCTACACTCTACACTCTACACTCTACACTCTACACTCTATATTCTACACTCCACACTCTTCTCTAAGGGTGAATCTTCCAGAGAATGAATGTTCTATTTCTAAAATGTTGAATCTGTTTATTACCGGAAGACTGGTTTAAGATGAAAACATGTTTTTATTTCAAGACTAAATGCATTATTTTTATGAAAATATTAATGTAAGAAATACAGGGCTACAAAACCAGGACAAAATGCTCTTAATCCGTTCTCGAAAGTTTGATTTAGTGGCTTTTTTATTGTTTGAATCGATACTTAAATTTAAAGGCAATTATTACTCGTAATAACCACAATTTTTTTAATGCCTAATAATCTTCTGATATTTCTGATTTTGGTATTTAGGAAAGAAAGAAAGAAAGAAAGAAAGAAAGAAAGAAAGAAAGAAAGAAAATAAAAGAAAGAAAGAAAGAAAGAAAGAAAGAAAGAAAGAAAGAAAGAAAGAAAGAAAGAAAGAAAGAAAGAAAGAAAGAAAGAAAACACGAAAGAAAGAAAGAAAGAAAGAAAGAAAATAATAAAGAAAGAAAGAAAGAAAAAAAGAAAGAAAGAAAGAAAGAACGTAAAATAAATATGTTTAGATAAACCCCTGGTGTGGAGTACTAAACCACCCTCTGGTCGGAGAAATGATATTTCATCAATACCTTCTTTAATCTCTATATATAGCAAATGCCCTACTCCATAAGGAATTCTCAAACTCGTTTCAATCCAGGTATAACTTAATGGCACTTTACTATCAATGTCAACTCGGACACAATCTTTTAATCTATTAATGCCTCAACTCGGACACGATCTCGTAAACTATTAATGCCTCAATTTGGACACGATCTTATAACTTATCATTGCCTCAACTAGGACACGGTTTTTGTAAACTGGGGTTTTCATCTTATGTAGTTATTTACAGCGCAGTTAAGATAAATCATGATATAAGTTTTACATAGCTTTTTACAACGTGAATAACTAATAATGTACAACATAATTCAGGTTTGCAGATATAGTGTTTCACAATATTTATACAGTCTCAAGTTAGATAACAGACACATCTTCTAAACCTATGATTTAAATTTAAAGACCATATACATAAGGGGTTTAAATTACATATATTTTTACAAGAATTTTCAAATATGTTCATATCAATGACTTTTCAAATATTTCGTATACGCGTGAGAGCAAAAAAAGTATAATTGATAAATTTGGAATTTTTATTCGAAAATATCGAAACAATTCTGATTCCTAAGTTTAGCGAATTTTCAACATATACTGCGTTATTTTTCCTTATAACATACCTAGCTTTCTAAGTACAATTCTTGTATCAATGGAATTAAATCATTCTTAATTCTGACACATTTTTGCAGTTTAACTCTATCTCTGCTGGGGTACTTGAAAACCAGGATATGCTGGGGGGGGTCAATTTGACCCCCCCCCCTCTAAATCCCATGTTTGATGTCCAAATATGACAAATTATACATCATTGGAAAGCTCTTGTGCTCTACTTTTAGAATCTGCAAAAAAAATTTGCAAATTTGCAAAAATTTAATTTTTTAATGCAAAATCCAATTATATAGTAAAAATGTTTGCAAAAAAAATTTGTCCAAAAAATGAAAAATTATACATTTTTGAAAAGCCCTTGACCATGCCATTTCAAATATGCAAAAATTTTTGCAAAATTTTAAATAACCTGAATTTTAATCAAGAAAAACTAAAAATGTGCAAATTTCCTTTGACAGGTTGTTTGCAAAAAACTTGCAATTTTTTTTCGCAAAACTTGTGAAATCCGTTTCCTTATGTCATAGGCTTTCCAAAAAGCTAAATTTTATCAAAATCTGACAAGTGGAAAAGGGTCAAAACAAAGATTTAGTTTGTTACAGGAAAAAGCAGTCATTCAGGCAGTGTGCCTGAGGACTCAGGCAGTTAGTATTAAAGCCCGGTTTTGGGTATGTAGGAAAAGTAAGAAAATTTCAACAGCCTCAGACCAATACTTTTTGAGTTATGTAAAACTACAGGGGGGTGGGGAAATTGACCCCTCCCCCAGCAGGAATAGAGTTAAATGAAAAAAGATTTTATGTAAAATCTTTAACCAAAAAAATGATAATAATTGATGATAAAGATGAATTCGTTGTTTATTGCATTATTACAGTTAACTAGGGAAAAGGGGGGGGGGTAAAGGGTATAAAGTATCGAGAAAATGTTGTTTGAAAGTATTCCTTGTCCATTCTTGTGTAATGTAGTCTACTCTACTCTATACTAGTTTATGGACCTAGTTTCAATATAAATCTTATATCTATACCATTCTTTATTCTTATCTATCTATCTATCTATGCTTCATCTTTATCTATCTATCTCATCTATCTAACCTATATATCTATACCAATCTTTTTTCTTATCTATCTATCTATCTATCTATCTATCTATGCTTTATCTTTATCTATCTATCTCATCTATCTAACCTTTATATCTATACCAATCTTTATTCTTATCTATCTATCGATCTATACTTTATCTTCATCTATCTATCTAATCTATCTAACCTTTAAATCTATACCAATCTTTATTCTTATCTATCTTTGCCATTCTTTATTCTTATCTATCTATCTATCAATGCTTTATCTTTATCTATCTACCTATCTAATCTATCTAACCCTATATCTATGCCATTCTTTATTCCTATATATCTATCTATCTATGCTTTATCTATCTATCTCATCTATCTAACCTATATATCTATACCAATCTTTATTCTTATCTATTTATCTATCTATACTTTATCTTCATCTATCTAGCTCTTCTATCTAACCTATATATCTATACCAATCTTTATTCTTATCTATATATGTATCTATGCTTTATCTTTATCTATCTATCTCATCTATCTAACCCTATATCTATGCCATTCTTTATTCCTATCTATCTATCTATCTATGCTTTATCTTTATCTAACTATCTAAAAATATCCAACGAGAGGAGGAAGGCCAGCTCCAACAATTTCTCGTCTGATCCACATTCTCCTAATTTTCTTGTCCGAGCCACCTCGGAATTTTATTAAATACCCTACTATATATCAAGAATCCACTGCACAAACTTCTAAATTGTATTAAACGTGTAAAATTTAAGAAAAGTAGTCTAATATCTATCTCACCAATAAGGAATTTAAGGTTTGAGTTTAACTGTCGAGGAGAAATTGACCGTCTTAGCGCTGAGATAAAAGATTTAAGTTTTGCCCTTGGTTCATCTCAATTCTACTCTTTCCTCAATCTTCAACCTTCTTCTATTATTTATCAATACTTCAATATCTGGTTTCTCTTCCTTACTTTCTATTTTCTAACCATTGGAGAAATGTCTAGAAGTGCTAATTTAGACCATTTTTAATCAAGGACTTTTCTCATCAGGATTAATTTTGTTTTTGGTAATCATTGGTTTTGGGGGAGTATTTGGTGAAATCCTATCGCTATTTTTCAGAAAAAACAGCGTAAATAATTTTGAAATAAATATTTGATTTTGATTTTCAAAAAGCATTTTTCTTGTAAAAGTCAGATGAGCCTGAAATAATGAGAAGAATAATTGATAATGAATATTCTGAAACTCATGATAATAAGTAGATGAGTAGAGTGAAGGAGAATAGTTTGTTAAGATCTAAAGTAACTTCATCTTTAATCCGACCCGACAAGTCTAACCTACTTAGAAGTTTAAAGGAGCACCTCGCAAATTATAAACTAACATAAGACCTTCTGTTGCAATTCATAACTTTGCTTTTAGAACCTAAAATTAGAACCAATATGTGCACGCAAAACTCGAGTAGTATTTCGCCAATTTGTTGTTTTAAACTCAAGCTAGAAACAAGCGCATTATAGAGGTCAGAGGACGGACTCTATCGAAACTAGGTTAGAAGTATTCAAATATATATTTCTTTATAACCAGCAACTTTATATAACTACAAAAAACTGATCACACGAGTATATGGATAATCCCGCGTTCTTCTTCTGTTGTGGAACTCTGTTTTGGAGGCCGCAAAACATCGTCTTCCACACTNTGGCAGCCGGTACATCCGTCATCTTCACGAAGTTAGAAATAAAGTTCGGAGTACTGGAAAAAAAATCACTGAATGTTCTTCGTCGGGGTCACCAATATAGAGGTCGGAGGACGGACTCTATCGAAACTAGGTTAGAAGTATTCCAATATATATTTCTTTATAACCAGCAACTTTATATAACTACTAAAAACTGATCACACGAGTATATGGATAATCCCGCGTTCTTCTTCTGTTGTGGAACTCTGTTTTGGAGGCCGCAAAACATCGTCTTCCACAGCATTACATTTAAAAAATCAATATGCCTAGGGCTACAAAAAAGTATAAGTACGTTCGTGAGGTAACACTAAAGGTCAGGGCGTTGCGACACTTTAAAGTCGAAGCTGTAAAAATATCTATTGACTAACTTTCAAAGTTGTCTCTATCTCATTGTGTGAAAGTGACATTTAACGAAATCCATAATAAACAATGATTTAGTGAGAAAAAAAAATTGGAATACAGTGCCAAAAATCCTAGAATATAATGGAATATTTGTCAAACATAATTCCTCGTCGGGAATCTCGTGATCAATCCCTTTAATATGTCAAGTTCCCAAGCTGTCGAGCTGTCAAGTTGTTAAGCTGATTTGTTATAGTTCTAATGTATTCTATATTATCTCTCTTCACATTCATATTGTAAATCAATACTTAATAAAAAAAATGTTTTTGGAAATAATTGAATTCTAATACATTAACCTCTTTAAAAATAATTAAGGTAAGAAAAGTTACTTTAGGTCAAAAGTTTTGCATGAAATTGCGCCAATCTGCAATGTGCTTTATTTCACTCTCAACTAGGCTTTTGGTGCTCTCTGCAGTGATTTTCAATTTATCAGCTCTATAGATTAAACTGCAATTAAATAATCTTTGTATAAGTAGTAGAACGGTCTACTACCGTTTCTCAAACGGTGCCTTCACTTCACTCAAACGAATCATTTCAACTATAGACGGTTCAATCTTAGACAGTTCAATCTTAGACAGTACGTTTAACCTTGAACAATTCAACCTTAGACAGTTCAACCTTAAACAGTTCAACCTTAATCAGTTCAACCTTAGACAGTTCAACCTTAGACAGTTAAACTTTAAACAGTTCAATCTTAAACATTTTAAGCTTAAACAGTTTAAGCTTAGACAGCTTAGCTTAGACAGTTCAACCTTAGACAACTTTGCAGTGAATATCGAGTTCAATTGAAATGTTCGAATTCGAATTTGAATTGTTGAAGCTAAGCGTTATCCTCAAAAGTTTTTCCCCAGAATGTGTAAATTTAGATAATACAAGAAGATAATGGAAAGTATAAAAACTGGTAAACTTGAAAGAGTATAAAGTGTTTGTCTACAACTATAAATTTGTGAAAGTGGTGCAATATATAAACATTGGAACAAATACCTTTTGTTATATTGAAATATAAGTTTCCTGTGATTTTGTATTAAAGGGATTGTTAATTAATTTTAAGAAGAAAAACCTCAATTTATCTAAGAATTGGGAATACAACGTGTGGCAAATTTTATGGTTTAAAGATGTCCATAATTGATACTTTAAGTAAAAATGATTATGCGTTTTTATGTCGTGGTATTGATGAAAATTCTTCCTTTGATGGCTCAGTTATTTTATAACTTAATCCTAGATTTCTAATAACTTAAACAAAAGCTTTTTGTTTTTCCTTGTTTACAAGTTACAATAAAAACAATACATGTCCTATAAATCTAGAAATTGGAAGATAAACATATTTACGATCATATTTGTAAATTACTTCACTATCAATCATATACATATATATATACAGAAATGTATGCAAGTATGTTGTATATATCTCACGTATACGTGTAGAGCATTATAGGTATAAATGTATGTATTTTATTTTATTAATCTGTATATATCCATGTACGTACAGGGTGACTCAAGAAAAGGACACATGTATTTTAAAGATCTCTTTTGCTTATAAAGGACAAAAATGTGGGTCAATCCTTGTATAAATTCCGGGTCCGCACTCCGCATCCTTGTTCTTGTTTTAAGTTGAGTCAAAAACCCGTAATTTGAGACTTTACAATTAATAAAAACAATAAATTTTAGTTTTAGAATTTTATTATAGATTAAATTCTTTTTTTAAACAAACAGGTTAAAAGTATTAGGTAGGAATCTGTATATTGTATGATATTTTAAGATATCTATGTCTTGTTACCTATGTAAAATGGTGTCTCTAATAAGTCTCAGTTTTAGATTTTCTTCCATAAGCGAGGTTAGAGCATTAAGTCGTACACTAAAACGTATTTATATTTTCTTTGTGTTTGTATATATAAAATGTATTAAGGTGCCTCGACAGAAACGAAGAGAGCCTCAATTTTGAATTGATTTGATATTTTTACAAATACAGATTTGATATTAACTGTAAATATTATATAAATAATATCTGATCATTTTGTCTGATTTTAGGTTCTTTTCCAGAATCTTGTTGACAAACCTGGGCTTCACACAACCATGCTAGATTTTTTACTTTTTGCCCTGGGATAAAACCTTTTAAAGATATTCTCGTAAACTTTTTTAAAGACACCCTATATAGATTTACCCATCCCAGTTGGATATATCATCAAATCTGAATATCTATCTATCATCATTTGTTTAGAAAAGGATAATAAGAATTATAGGAAAATTGACAGGATGAAAAATCTATTATCTGACAAAAGAAAACGAAGTAAAAAAATGAATACCTTCCAACTAATAAAAAAAAATTTCGGGTTTTGTAATAGAAAAATTAAGTTTATAACTGATTGCAAAGTCTTTCATAAAAAGTACAAGTTTACAAATGAAGAAATGCTGCCATTAGCACCGAAACTTTTTATGAAACTAAATTAGAGAAACTTTTGGATTAAACCTTAAACCAATGCCTAGCCATGTGTACTTTATTTACCCTTATTGAAATAAATCTCTCAGATTTTGAAATATAGATATTGATATTCATAAACTTTGGCAATTTATGTAAAATATTCTCAAACCTGTTATTTTCTCTTTTAACATCGTTTCTTCGCCGTTTATTCTAACCTTTCAGCACATGAAAGTTTAAACCACGGTCATTTTCTCTCACTTTTTTGATAATATATGATTTCAAAAACTACTCTATCTACTTAAAGGGACTGTAAAGGAAAAATGAAAGGGGGTATAGGATGAAACCTGAGAATCTCAGGAGTTGAAGGATACATATAAGACATCATCTGATGTTCCTGTCTCGAGAAATTTACTTAAAACTGTGTCAAAATTATACCAAAATGTATATACGTAAGATATACGTCCGTATCACATGACCAGAACTCCCTTCTATGGCAGTGCACTTTACTGGTCACTTGATACAGACGGAGACATGTGACAATAATACTAACTACACTGCCATTGTTTGAAGTTCTGATGACATGTTCCGGACGCATAAATAATATTATCAACTATCTCTATTAAAAATGAAAAAATATTAAATTCAAATAATAATAGGAGCAAACTTGAGTTTCTCAGACTCCTCTGGGATATCGTTGTTTTCAGATTGGTTGCGTATTTGTTTACTATGATCTGTACTTTAATACTACGAATCTTTTTATACCCCCTTTAATTGCGTAACTTGAATGAAATAAAATTCGGTGATGATGATGGACCAAACCTCTGTAGAGTTAATAAAGTAGACGTTAGTTCCACATTTTATTGAAATGATATTTCGGTTTGGGTTGACCCTTGTCAATTCTAACGATAAAATAACCATCAAAATCGATATTTATAAATTATAATTAAAATAATTTTTAAAAAAAATAAATAAATAAACAAACAAAAAAGATTTTTTTTAAATGGGTCGTCAGGTGGAAAAAAGAGAAACGAACTCAGAATATAATATGGAAAAAGATAATTTGCAAATATTCACTTTTTAAAGAATGTTTTAAGACAATTATTAATCCAATTGATATTGTTTAATGTCAGGAAGATTCCAAACAAACTGTTTATATGTATGAGTATAAAGTGGTGTTTAGGGTCAATCTAATTAAAGTATTTTACTTAAATGGAGCTTGTTTAAGAAGGAATATTTAAATTTTTTAAAGAATTGGACATAAACAATACTTTTTACAGTTTAGATTAAAATAAAACCAATTTTTTCTGTTCATTCATTTGAATTTAGTCATAAAATATCTGATGTATTTAGATTCTCGTACTTCAAGTAAACTTCTCCCGATGTCCCAAACCTTCTCTAGTACGCTAACTTTGAATGAAAAAAAACGACAGATTCAAAATTCTAATTTGACGATTACAATTTCTTTTCATGTATTTTGAAGACCAAGCAAGTGTCCAGTTGAGGATTCTTACATGTACAATGTATTCCAGTTTCTTTCTCCGGGGCCTTGACAACATTCTCAAGCATAGTTACAGGATCAAGGAACAGAGCAACAGTTTGACCCTTCCAGCAACCTTTATTCCTGGGAACATCAGGGATATCCTCAACCGCAGGAGGAGCCCAGGAGGGACCCTTTGGAGGAGTCCTGGAGGGACCCCTCCAAGGAAGACTCTTCATCCAAGGTTTCATGGGACCTTTTGGAGGAAGATTTGGTGGCTCAATTGGTTGTCTTTTGGGTGTTTGTGGCCAATATGGATATTCTGGTCGACCTGGTCCTCCTCTGGGTATTTGGGACCACTTGGGCATCTTTGGACCGCTTGGACCTACTTTGGGGGATTGAGACCACGGACTTCCAGGAACCCTACTATTAGGTTGTGGGGACCAAGGGGTCATTGGAAAAACTGGATATCCTTGGAATATTGGGGACCATGGATATCCTGGAAAACTAGGACCACCTTGAGGTTGTTGGGGCCAAGGGCTCCTTGGAAAACCTGAACTAACTTGGGATATCGGAGACAACGGATATCCTGGAAAACTAGGACCCCGTTGAGGTTGTTGGGGCCAAGGTGTCCTTGGAAAAGCTGGACCACCTTGATACATTGGGGACAACGGATTTCCTAGAAAACTAGGACCACTTTGAGGTTGTTGGGACCAAGGGGTCCTTGGAAAAAATGGTCCATCTTGAATCATTGTGAACCATGGATATCCTGGAATACCAGGACCACCTTGAGGCTGTTGGGGCCAAGCTGGACCACCTTGGAACATTAGGGTTGTCGGATTTCCTGGAAACCCAGGACCACCTTGAGGTTGCTGGGACCACGGGGACCCTTGAGCTAAAGGACCTCCCTTAGGCATTTGTAACCATGGTGTTCCTAGAAAACCAGGACCCCCTTGAGGTTTTCGGGACCATGGGGTCCCTCGATCAACGGGGCCGCCATTAGGTCTTTGGGACAATGGGGACCCTCCAGGTCCTCCAGGTTCTCTACGACCTGCAGGTCCTGCAGGTCCTCCAGATCCTCCAGGTCCTACAGGTCCTCCAGGTTCTCTAGGTTCTCTAGTTCCTTTAGGTCCTCTGGGTTCTCTAGGTCCTCTAGGTCCTCTACGTCCTCTTGGTTCTCTAGGTCCTCCAGGTACTCTAGTCCATCTAGGTCCTACAGGTCTTCCGGGTTCTTCAGGTCCTCCTGGTCCTCCAGGTTCTCTACGTTCTCCAGGTCCTTCAGGACCTCTACGTCCTCCAGAACTTCCAGGTCCTCCACGTCCTCTAGGCCATCTAGGTCCTAGAGGTCCTCCAGGTTCTTCAGGTCCTCCACGTCCTTCAGGTCCTCTACGTCCTCTAGGTCCTCCAGGTGCTCTACGCCCTCCAGGTCCTCCAGGTCCTCTAGGTCCTCCAGGTCCTCTAGGTCCTCCAGTTCCTCTAGGTCCTCCAGGTCCTCTAGGCCATCTAGACTCTAAAAGTCCTCCAGGTTCTCCAGGTTCTCCAGGTTCTCCGGGTTCTCCAGGTCCTCCAGGTTCTCCAGGTTCTCCAGGTCCTCCAGGTTTTCCATTATCTGGATTCCACTTTTCTCCAAACAGCCGTGACCATTGGTCTTCCAGTGTTTCATGATCATCTTTATCATCTTTAAACTTATTGATGCCTAATATTACAGAATTCTTTCCTGCGTCTAGACCACTGGGAGTTTCAATAGAAGAATTTTTATCAGAAGAAAAAGGTTCTCCAAAGCTGAAGACTGTAAAAAGAATTAGAATCCCCAGGACAGATTGCTCCATACTGACAATTAGTTCTCAGACCTCTGAGTAGTCTAAACGTTCTGTCTGTGTTTATAAGCTATTACAAAAAGAAATATAATGACAAAACTAAAATTTTAATTTTAATGTTTTAATAAATTCATTTTTAACCATCAGTAAAATCAAATTCAGGACATTTATGAACCTTGTAAAATCAACACCTGGGAATGAAATCTGGAAAAAAAGTAGGTTTAATTTTTTTTTTTTTGAGAAGAAAAACTTTCCTATTTTCAGCTGGGAAAAAAACAAATAATTTTTTTTTTATAATTTCAGAGAATCAAATTCAATTTTTATAAAATAAATAATTGATTTGATTATTACCTGAGTATGCTTGTTAAAGGTTTTGTGTCTAACCTTAATGTACTGAAAACAAAGTTTATATCGTAGTACTGTTTTCTCTTCTATTTTTTCTCGCCTTGTTTGAAGTCAGCTATATCAGAGCAGGCAATCCTAGCACAGCTAAAGAGATATTCTAGTTTTTCCATCAAAAAATTTATTTTCAATTTAATTTAAAACTGTTATTTGCTTATTTTAATGGTTACTGAGATGATAGTTTAAAGGATATACCTAATACAAGTATAGATATAAGGTCACTAAAAATTACATTGAAAGTCTGATGAAGATCCAAAGTGTGATCAAAGAGATTAGAATTGGATTAATCAGCGATGATAAACATATACTCAAACTAGAGTAAAGAAATCAGCAAGCTGGGTGTGGATGGATGGAAGGTTCTGGATAAGATGGATGACTCAAGAATTAAAAGATTTTAAAAGTATGTTTGCTAAACATACAATAGAGGGAGTTAAAGGTAAAAACTGCTCAGTGTATTAAATCAAAATGGGTTCTTGTGTTCATATTCTTTTACTAAGATCAACAGGCACTTAAGTTTTTCCTACATTTCGTTAATGATAGTTTTCTTTTGATTTCATTTATTCATATTCATATATTTATTCAACTACAAAGCATGAGATATTACAAATAAGCAATCAAAATTTACTATACAGTTTGGACCCGCCTAACCAGGGTTGGTTGTTTTAAGTGGTTGGCCCGAAGTTAATTAACGATACTGAATATAATTGGTTACACATATCAAGATATGTTTTTGGATAGGTAGGGAGTTGATTGGAAGGAAGGAGATTGTCAGGTGATCTGTGGCAGGGTGAGATCAGAGGGATTTTTATGTAGAGATAAATTAAATACAGGGTGTTAATGATGGTAGATACAGAAACAGAAATAAGCTAATAAAGTTTCAGATATTTTAGTTTTTTATATAAAATTTATTCACACGATATACAACTAGGTTTTTCGCATTTAAACCTCTCATAATTCTCAAGATAAATTTTGCAGATTTAGTTTCTTAAAGGTAAAAATCAAATTGCATTCCACAATTTAGCAAACATTGATGACGGAAAGCTTTCTGAATTTCAGATTTCAATGTGTGTAATACGTGATTACTTATTGGTATTTTAAATAACACACTAATTTGTAATAATTTCTAGGAGGCTCTTCTGTAATAAGTTTAGATATGCTTTTTTGCTTGTTGACACACCCATACTTGTAGAAATATACACATCCATACAGGTCCATGAGGCAGTTATAAATGTTATGCATACAGGTCCAGGAGGCAGTTTTAAATGTTATGCATACATTTTTAAGACTCACTTACTCTCCAAAATATTTGTGTAACCTTAGCCATGTAAATTTCAGATATATATAAAGATTGTTTCTAGTTTCAGTTTAAAAGAAGTAATTGGCAAAATGTTTGTATATATCTTTGGGTGAAAGCGTGCTCATTTTGAATCACTTTGCAGTTTTTTGTAATTAAGATAATTAATTGTTCTGTGAATGTTTTCGTGAATTCTTCAATTCTGACCCCGAGGCTTATTATATTGCAAACTGCAAACGGCAAATTCCAAACTGCAATTATCTTTATTTACCATTCTCTAAAGTATATTGTATTTTATACTGCGATAAATTCTTTCTATTCTGCATATTTGCGAACCACAACATTTTATTCCGTGCAACTGTTTAGCTATACAGTGTGTCCTATGGAAAATTTTCTATCTATACATTGTGTTCCGTGGAAAATGTTCCTGTTTAGCTGTAAAATGTGTTCCGTGGAAAATGCTCCTGTTTAGCTGTAAACTGTGTTCCGTGGAAAATGCTCCTGTTTAGCTGTAAATTGTGTTCCGTGGAAAATGTTCCAGTTTAGCTGTAAACTGTGTTCCGTGAAAAATGTTCCAGTTTAGCTGTAAACTGCAGTTCCGTGAAAAATGTTCCAGTTTTGCTGTAAACTGTGTTCCGTGGAAAATGTTCAAGTTTAGTTGCAAAATGTGTTCCGTGGAAAATGTTCCAGTTTAGCTGTAAACTGTGTTCCGTGGAAAATGTTCCTGTTTAGCTGTAAACTGTGTTCCGTGGAAAATGTTCCAGTTTAGCTGTAAACTGTGTTCCGTGAAAAATGTTCCAGTTTAGATGTAAACTGTGTTTTGTGGAAAATGTTCAAGTTTAGTTGTAAACTGTGTTCATTGGAAATGTTCCTGTTTAGGTGTAAACTGTGTTCCGTGGAAAATGTTCCAGTTTAGCTGAAAACGTGTTCCGTGGAAAATGTTCCTGTTTAGCTGTAAACTGTGATCCTGTTCACCTATAAACATTTTTGAAAATCTTGGCAAAGTTGGCTCCATTGTGTTTTTCTCTATATTTTACTAATTATTTAATTCCTTAACTTCAGATTTTCTGATGAACAAAAAAAAGCGTTTGAAATTCTAATTTTAAGTTTTATTTTAACACATCCTGTATTTTGTATTCTGTAAAATATAAAGTGTATACCAATATAAACACAACTCAAGCCCGCAGACACATATTATATATTTGTCCAAAGAGAGATTCTGGACCGGAGGATAGACGCTAGAGGACGGTTCATCATAATACTCATCCTCCGAGGTTCTAGAGTCCCGGGACCTTTTATTTTGGGTGAATACTAGTCTCTGTATGTAGATATATTCCGTGTTAAGGAGATATCCTAGATATTTCTTAGAAACATGCTAGACATATTCTAGATATCACAGGTATATCTTGGGTATCACAAATATATCCTAGATATCACAAATATGTCCTAAATATCACAGATATATCTAGGATATTACAAATTAATCATAGATATCAAAGATATATCCTAAATATTACAGATATATCCTAGATATCACAGATATATCCTAGATATCACAGATATATCCTAGATATCCTAGATATATCCTAGATATCCTATATATATCCTAGATATCACAGATCTATCCTAAATTTCACAGATATATCCAAGATATCCTAGATATCACAGATCAATCCTAGATTTCACAAATGTATCCTAGATATCACAGATCTATCCTAGATATCATAAATATATCCTAGATATCACAGATATATCCTAGATATCGCAGATATATCATGGAAATTACAGATATTATCCTAAATATTATAGATATATTCTAGATTTTACAGATATCCTAAATAACATAGATGTATCCTAGAGATCACAGAGATATTTCTAAATATCACAAATATAACTTAGATATCACAGATATGTCCTGATATCTAAGATATATCCTGATATCTAAGATATATCATGATATCTAAGATATATCCTAATATCTAAGATATATAATGATATCAAAGATGTATCCTAGATATCAAAGATACATCCTAGATGTCACAGATATATTTTGATAACATAGATATATCCTAGAGATCATAGATCTATCCTAGATATCAAAGATGTATCCTAATAACAGAGATTTATCCTAGATTTCACAGATGTATTCTGAAATGATAGATATTTCCTAGATATCACAGAAATATCCTAGATTTCACAAATATACTCTGATATGACAGATATTTCCTAGATATCACAGAAATATCCTAGATTTCACTAATGTACTCTGATATCATAGATATATTCTGGAGATCACAGATCTATCCTAGATATCAAAGATCTATCCTAGATTTCACAAATATATCCTAGATATCACAGATATATCGTAGATATCTTTTTAATCAGTATCTATATAGAAAATAATTTATCTCATTAAATTCAAGCTAATTAAAATTCATAGATAAGAGGTATTTTCTAATTCTGATCATCTGGTATATTTGATAAACCTGATTAGATTTTTTGACAAACTATGAAGAAAGGCATTGCATACGTCTAAAAATAAATTCAAATTTGATATAATGCTGTTCTTGATCATTTTAAAACAAACCTAACTACAGATCAAATAGATCATATATATTCCAAAGATTAAATATATAGATAAACTATAAATCTTTTTTAAATAAATCTCAAACATCCAATACATCTTATATCTCAAATAGATCTCCGAAATCTAAAATATCTAATACTAAGATAAAATATATGTCAAATACACCAAATAGATCAAATAAATCTAACACATCAAATAGATTAAATATATAAAATATATCTAATAAATAAACTGAATCAAATTTATTAAATAAATCTAAACCATCTAATATATCTAATATTAAATAGACCTAATCTATCTAATATATCTAATTTATCAATAAGCAATATGCAATTATTGAAGAACACAAGAGTACGTATAAAAATATGAAGAGTCAAACATCAACATATCTTAATAGATAATCCGTTTTTATAAAAAAAAAGTCTTTAAACTGACATAATGTGAAAATGATCCAGTAGAAGTTATTCTGAAACTCCTTGAATCCGTATCTCAGATCTGGAAAAACAAAAATATAGGATTTCATAGTTTTCATATTTTAACATATTTCCTTGACTGGGTGTTTATGTAAAGCTTGCTTTGATTTCCTCTAAATAAATAAAGTAAAATGTTTTGTGTTTTTAAAACATCTTCAACATCTTAATGAGGAGGTCCATGAGGCACGGTAAACTAGAGGTTCTGGTTTAAAAGTATAGTGAGTCTCAACTTCAGAACCCATTTTAAACCATTAATTGTAGATTTTTTGTATTTGCTGTTCATTACTTTTTTGTTGGCTACAGCAATTTAGATATTTGAGTTAGTGTTACGATGCACGTGGATTTAACTGTTCGTTCAGTCCTTATCAAGGAGAAATGTATAAATTTTACTTTTTTAAACGAAACAGAAAAAAGACAAATCGTAAGTATGAAGATTGTTGAGTTATAGACCAAAAGATGATTTAATTCAAATAGAAACCCGAATGCATCTCACCCTGGTTAGTCCGGTTCCCAGGTTGGTGGGGGTTTATCTATAGGAAGCCTGGAAAGATGTAACGTGAGGTTTATAACACTCCTGTATGCTGAGTCCATTAGCGCCTGATCCAATCAGGGTTCAGTCATATGTTTGCTGTCTATTCTGAACCAACAGAAATAGTATGGCGGTAACATCTCTCTTTCTTTATATCTCATTATCCAATTAGAGTTACGAATACTTCAATCGGCGCTATCATTAAATGGAAATATTTACTGATGGAAAATAGAAGAAATGAAAGAAAACGTGTCTGAGGAAGAGAAGGGGAAGAAAAAACGTTAAAAGTTTAAATAACAACAGCGAGAAAAAAATCAACAAATCCTGAGCTACCTGCAGCGAAACAAACATTGACAGAAAATGATTGTCAACACATTTCTTCAAAACTTTTTTTTCTTGATTCAAGGAACAAGTCTAAGATGGCACCTGTTGGTTTGTTTACGAAAAAAAATGTTAAAGAAAACGTTTTAAAACATTTATATATAATCCACAGACATCCTAAGAGCGATGAAAAGTTTTTAAAAATGTTCAAGACTAGGCAGACTTTTTATAAGTGGAACGCTTTGGCCTTTGGTTTTATCTCACTAACTACATGACCATGGTTTCAGTAGAAGTAAATATTTCCATTTACTGATAGCGCCGATTGAAGGATTCATAACTCCAATTGGATAATAGGATAGATAGAAAGATAGATGTTACCGCCATACTGTTTCTGTTGGTTCAGAATAGACAACAAACACATGACTGAACCCTGATTGGATCAGGCGATAATGGACTCGGCATACAGGAGTGACTCACTTCTACTTTTGTGTAGTCCTATTTATTACATGCACATTATAGATCTATACATGGACATTATAGATCTATACATGCAATTGTGTTTAGCTAAAGTTTAAAAGCAGTAATTTGCATATTCTGATCGATATTTGCGTGAGAGCTGGCAACCTTTGGTCACAATTTCAGATCAACTTTTAAAATGTATTTTTTCATGATTATAATTCTTGTCCTGAGCATGTTAATGGGGTTCAGGTAAATAAGAAAATATTTCTATATTCAATGATTAAAACTAGGGTTCAAATTTAATCAATTGAAAGAAGTAGTTGAACTACGTAGACCTTGTTGAACCATTTATACCGTGCGCCGGTTCAAGTATAAGAAAATTAGTACAACTCCCAATTTCTCAGAAAAATTTTAAGTTTTTAAATTGTATATTTCAGCGCCGGATACAAAGTTTACAGTTTTCATCATCTTAACTCCACTAGAACTAAGAGAAATACTCAGGTATTTTTAAACTAATATAAAATTCTTTTTATCTTTGTATGTTTTGTTTTCGGTTACGTAATAACAGCTGATTAGCGATGGTTATGTAATATTCTCCATAAATCCTTTTCTCTGATTGGTTCAGATTTTTCCCGGGAAATTCCAATTTAAAATTGAGAAAGTTTAATATTTAAGTAGCTATTCATCCTTTTACAGAACTTTTAACCACGAACTTAAAATTCGCGCATTCTTTAGTTTAAGACTCTGGAAGAAACTAATAGTTACTATAGTTTTGACGGATCAAGTGATGCCGCCAGCAAAACTTTTTAAAAATCAAAACTTAAAAATCGAACTAAAGAAATTGAGTCCTTGCCTCAATCCAAATTTTCTAATCCTTATATCCTTGCAAACTCATGGTTTAAACCTTTGATATTTCCAACTTAGCTAATTTGGTCTAAAAGAATTCATAATTTTAAATATTAAAAGTTTCCGGCATTTGGGTTGTAACTTGAAAAGATATAAGGATTAGAAAATCAGAGTTTGTGTCAATGACTTAATCACTTTATTCAGGGATGGAAAGGGGGTGCCATGGGTAGGTAATATTCTCCAAGGTTTATATTATAATAACTCCTCATGGTTTAGATGATAAATCCATGGTTTAGGTAATATTCTCCAAGGTTTATATTATAGTAACTCCTCATGATTTAGGTAATATTCTCCAAGGTTTAGATGATAAATCTATGGTTTAGGTAATATTCTGCAAGGTTTATATTATAATAACTCCTCATGGTTAAGATGAGAAATCCGTGGTTTAAATGATAAGCTTCATGTGTTTTTACTTTACTTAAAAAGTATTGGTCAACTCCTAGACTTTTTCAATTCATTGCCTGAATTATAGGCATACTTCCTTGTCGTTTAGGTTTTAAAGATTAAATCTCAATTCAAGAAAACTTAAATTATGGTATTTTATGAGCCATTAATATTTTTTTTTATAAGAATAGTACGATTCAATTATACAGGGGCGTACGAATTATCAGAATTCTTTCTGATTTATTAAAAAGAATACATAATTTAGCAATAAAAATATATACCATTTGAAATTTAATATTTTTGAGATATAATATATTTAAGCAGCCGCAGGAGGCAAGCTTAACAGAAACATTAAGTAGTAATGTAACCCGGATCCTGGAAGGATTACTGAAGGTGAGTTGACCTGAATAAATTACATGACAACATTGATCAGTTAACACGTACTTTGCCTTTCAATTAAAATTTTTGTAAAACTGCTTTTTAAATCTGGTTAAATCTGTGCTAGGACTGATGATGTAAAAAAAACATCAAAATGTATTTCCCCTTTTCAAGTTGTGCATTTTACAGATAGAGAACACTTTTAACCAATTCGGATTTTTACAATATGTTTTTTATTCACAGCTAGCTTTGATCAACCAATAAGTTCAATTTACAGTTTTGACTAACCAATATTTTCTAAGGTTTGCTCTGACTAACCTTTCTATTTTATTGCATTAAAGCTTTAACTAACCAATATTTTCTATCGACTGGTCTGACTTACCGATATCTTCAACTTACAGCTAAGACTAACCAATATCTTATACTAACAGCTAAGACTAACCAATATCTTATACTAACAGCTAAGACTAACCAATATCTTCTACTAACAGCTATGACTAACCAGTATCTTATACTAACATCTATGACTAACCAATATCTTATACTAACAGCTATGGCTAACCAATATCTTCTACTAACAGCCATGGCTAACCAATATCTTCTACTAACAGCTATGACTAACCAATATCTTCTACTAACAGCCATGGCTAACCAGTATCTTATACTAACAGCTATGACTAACCAATATCTTCAACTAACAGCTATGGCTAGCTAATATCTTATACGAACAGCTATGACTAATCAATATCTTCTACTAACAGCTATGGATAACCAATATCTTCTACTAACAGTCATGGCTGACCAATATCTTCAACTAACAGCTAAGACTAACCAATATCGTCTACTAACAGCCATGGCTAACCAATATCTTCAACTAACAGCTAAGCCTAACCAATATCGTCTACTAACAGCCATGGCTATCCAGAATCTTATGCTAACAGCTATGGCTAACCTATATCTTCTACTAACAGCCATGGCTAACCAATATCTTCTACTAACAGCTATGACTAACCAATATCTTCTACTAACAGCCATGGCTAACCAGTATCTTATACTAACAGCTATGACTAACCAATATCTTCAACTAACAGCTATGGCTAGCTAATATCTTATACGAACAGCTATGACTAATCAATATCTTCTACTAACAGCTATGGATAACCAATATCTTCTACTAACAGCTATGGATAACCAATATCTTCTACTAACAGCTATGGCTAACCAATATCTTCTGCTAACAGCTATGGCTACCAATATCTTCTATTAACAGCTATAACTAACCAAAATCTTCGACTAATAGCTATGACTAACCAATATCTTCTACTAACAGCTATGACTAACCAATATCTTCTACTAACAGCTATGACTAACCAATATCTTCCTACTAACAGCTATGACTAACCAATATCTTCTACTAACAGCTATGACTAAGCAATATCTTCTACTAACAGCTATGAATAAGCAATATCTTCTACTAACAGCTATGGCTAACTAATATCTTCTACTAACAGCTATGACTAACCAGTATCTTATACTAACATCTATGACTAACCAATATCTTCTACTAACAGCTATGGCTAACCAATATCTTATACTAACAGCTATGACTAACCAATATCTTCTACTAACGGCTATGACTAACCAGTATCTTCTACTAACAAGCTATGGCTAACTAATATCTTCTACTACAAGCTATGACTAACCAATATCTTATACTAACAGCTATGGCTAACCAATATCATATACTAACAGCTATGGCTAACCAATATCTTATACTAACAGCTATGGCTAACCATTATCTTATACTAACAGCTATGACTAACCAATATCTTCTACTAACAGCTATGGCTAACTTATATCTTCTACTAACAGTTATGACTAACCATTTACTATGTTTTATTTTCAGGATTATGATAAAACTGAGAGGCCAGATTACGTTTCAGGTTTATTTTTTTCATAATTGAATTCTCTATCTTGACAAATTAGTTCAGACGACCTCTCCGCAATCCAATTCTTAAGCGGAGGAGGTTCTATTTCCGTTTTGATCAATTTACCATGCATATTTAATCTATATGATAAAGCTCTTCGCTCATATATATATATATGATTTTTATATATGTTGTTAGCCATAGCTGGCCAAACGGCTGGACCGAATGGGCTGAAATTTGAGGGAACTCTTGAGTACCCCGGCGGTAACAAAGGCTAAAAAAATTACCAAAATTTTATTTTTTAAATAGAATTTTTTTTTAACCTAAGTTAACGCCGGGGTACTTAGGGTTCCCTAAAAAAAATGTCGACCAATTCAGTCCAGCCGTTCAGCCAGCTATAACGAACGTATATATATACATATATATATATAAATGTATGTATATTGTATCTCTATCCAAATATATACATATATATATGAGCGAAGAGCCTTATTACATAGATATATATATACAGTTTATTTACAGTGTCCAGTGTATACTGTGTCCAAATAGTTTGCAAAATACATAATTCTGATGCTGTAAATCTATTTAATGCTTATACCTTGGCATTCACCTCATATTACTATATTTATAAATCAACTGATGGAAACCGAAGAAATATATTGACAGGAAACTTTACAGAAAAGCAGAAATAGTTTTAACCCTTTTCTCGTCGTTCAAAAGTGACAATTAGAATCACTCTTGGGTCAAACAACTATTTGGAACTGATCCCCCTGAATAATATTAAAAATATGCAACTTCAGAGAGGGACAACAAATGTGAGTTCAGAATTTGATGCATAAAAAAGAATATCTCAAATTTAATTTTCACCTGTGAACACGGTTTTCGGCCACTAGGAATGTGTTTTTTAACCCATTCTGAGGACATTTTCATTCCTCTGCCCTATTACCTCTAACTATAAACCCAGAAAGTTGGATCTCTTGGGATTTTAAAATAATTTGTAAAACCAAGAAATGGATAAAAATTGATAAATGATCTTTTTCCTCCCTGATTTGAGACGGAAACCAGGATTTCCCGCCACAAATCTCGTTTGAACTGATCGTTTAATAGATAGATGAATTTATGGATCCAACCAAAACTACCACTGAGTGTTAGAAATGGGCCAAATCTGCAAAGTTATCTTTTTCAAGAGTATTTATCTTTAAATCCAAGACGAGTAGAACAAAATTACACCATATATTTAAAAAAATGGTTAAAACTATATGTTGAAACAATAAATGTCAATTTTAAACTAATAATAAGGTGTGAGAATTAGTTTTGACGATTCTTGATTTCATTTTCGAACATATTCTTATTTTGAAACAATTACGGGATTTCAGCTCATGTCGCGTTTTACGAACATATCCTGGTTTTGAGACAATTACAGGAATTCATATCAATGTCAATTTTTAAGC
The DNA here is from genome assembly GCF_000591075.1 of Eurytemora carolleeae. Lineage (NCBI taxonomy): Eukaryota > Metazoa > Arthropoda > Copepoda > Calanoida > Temoridae > Eurytemora > Eurytemora carolleeae. The sequence continues at coordinate 682,917 of NW_019396160.1, forward strand.
ATTTACGCACTTTCGTAACAAAACAAATAAAACATCGATATTCTCTAATTTAACAGATAAAATGTGGAAACCTAGATTCTCGAAATAATTCAGAAGTTAATTTAAGTTAAGTTAAGATAATTTTTGTTTTCAGTGATTTATTTTGTAAGTTATATGCAAGTGAGTTTTGTTCTGAATTGAGGATTATACTCAAAAACGGGAAAGTGGGGTTTGTCTCGAAAACGCGACAATATTTCAAATTCAGGATATGTTCAAAAATGGAAAACCTGACATTGTCTTGAAAACGGTCAAGAGGTTTAAAGGGAGTGTTCGCGAAAAATAAAAGGGGGTATAGGCTTAATGCGATAAAAAAGCGCTTTTGATCGCTAATAATCTTGCTTCTATCTGTCGCGTCAATAAGGAGAAAATTGTTAAAAACGACAAATACCGAAGAACGTAGTGTCCATACAAATTCAGAAATATGCAACATACGACTTAGACCGTAAAAAATCTATTTAATTTTAAACAAATCATTCAGATATTACAACCTATAGTCATCGATTATCTTTCGCCACATTTATATATAGTTGATTTTTCATAATATGTTTTAATTGTTAGGATCTGAGAGTTACTTATAAAAACATTTATTCCTGTTTCGAGGATTTTTGGTAATGAAGACGACATTTTAATATTTTCTAGGAATGTTCGAAAACAAGTTGTAAGCTAAATATTATTTTAAAAAATAAAACCAAAACATATTATGAAAAATCAACTATATATAAATGTGGCGAAAGATAATCGATGACTATAGGTTGTAATATCTGAATGATTTGTTTGAAATTAAATAGATTTTTTTTACGGTCTAAGTCGTATGTTGCATCTTTCTGAATTTGTATGGACACTACGTTCTTCGGTATTAGTCGTTTTTAACAATTTTCTCCTTATTGACGCAACAGCTAGAAGTAAGATTAGTAGCGATCAAAAGCGCCTTTTTATCGCATTAAGCCTATACCCCCTTTCATTTTTCGCGAACACTCCCTTAATCTAAAAAGAACTCCTATTTTGATTTTGATTTTCCAAAAACTCTGTCTTTCAATTTGTGCCCATTTCTGACACTCAGTGTTATAAATGGACATTTATAGTAATTAGTATATTTTGAAATATATAGATGAATTAATGAATAAATGAATTAATTTATACATGTTTAAATATATAGATGGATAGATGTTAAAATAAATAGATGAATTAATTGTATAGGTGAATTAATGAATAGATAAATGCAAGTTAGATAAATAAAATATCTAACATTATGCTTCCTTCTTTCCGGCAAAACTAAATTTTATAATTCTTGTTTTTGTTTTCAATTTAAAAAGAATGCATTGTTTTTCTAGTATTATCAGAACATCTTATACTATTATTCTAGACCATTTGTTATAGGAACTGTAGTCGTAACTTGAAGTAGCAAGGTTAGCGCGCATGTCCGATTTACAAATGTACCCTAAAAGAATGAATGATATATCCATAGACATCTTTTTAGAAATGGATGGATTATTTCTAATTTTGGTTTTTGTTCAAAAGGGCCTTTCGCATTCTTGCTACAGAACATAGAATTAAATCATTTTTACTTAAACGTTTAAAAAGTTGTTTATCAGGGTACTTGATATTACAACGACGATCCCAATAAGAAATATGTTTTTGTTTTGTTTATTATTGCACAAACTAACAAAATTTTTATTGAAGGGAATCCAACAGAAGTAAAAGTTAATATGTTGATAAGAAGTATGGGGCCTATTTCTGAAGCAGATATGGTAAATAAATTTATCTATATATCCATATATATATATATATATAAAGTTGTAATCTCTATTTTTCTGTCTGTCTGTCTGTTTGTTTGTCCGGTCATAACTCAGGAACCCCTTGACTGATTTGCCTCAAATTTGTAATGGGGAACTCGGGAGAGCCACGGAATTGTTCTTAGCTTGATTTTGAGGTTCTAAGATGAGTGGGTCGACATGTATAGCCAAAATTTAGTTTCCCGGTAAAAAAAAGTGCAGGTAATCGGCGGGAGTAGCTCTAATTACCCCGGGCAGCGCCGGGTTCCCAAGCTAGTAGATATATTAAATAGTAATCTCTGTTCGTCTATTTGTTTGTTTGGATTTCTGATCATAACTCATGAACCTCTAAACCGATTTGCCTCAAATTTTGATTGGGTAAATTAGTAGAAACACGGGAATGTTCTGACACTAGTTTAAAAATTCTAATCTGAGAAGTCTGACTTTCAGAAAGAAAACTCCAGGCTAAGCTGGGTTCGATCCCGAGTTAGTATCTGTATAAAATATTGACATTACAATGTGACGAATAAAATTATGATTCAATGTTTCAGTTTTACTCCATGGACTGCTATTTCCGACAGTATTGGACAGATACTAGGTAATATCTCAAATTAAAATTTATACAAAATAGATATATCTTCACTTCACTCTGGACTAGCCAGGGCAATATGCATTCGGTTTCTTCTATTTGAATTTAATCTATTTAGTCTATACTTAAGCAATCTTTGAACTTTTTATTTTTCGTTTAAAGCATATGCCTAAAAAAGCTATAAAAAATAAAAGGTTAACATTTTGTGTTAAATAAGTTCAATTGTGATCGAAAGTGTAAGCTTGCAAGGATGAGAACAGAATTGTTGAATTCTCGGATCTCATGGTTCTTGTATTAATCCTCTTTATATTTGTAGGTTGAGTTTTAAAGGTTTACAGAGTAACTCCAATAATCTAGAGATAAACCAACTAAGGTATGAGGATGGACACGGACATTCATAGTCAGCGAGTTTTTACTTTCGAACCCATTTTTAATACACAATGTAGTTTGTAGTATTTTCTATTTTATCGTTTTTATTGTGAGGGAGGTGTATGTTTTAGATTTGAAAGCATTGCTATACATTACGGTTTGGACGATATTACATTAAAGGGAGTGACCGGCAATATGTGGGAGTCAAACTGAGATTGCAGTTTTATTGAGAATTTTTCTAGACTTAATTTTTAAACCTATGAAACGTTTTTACGATGCAGATTTGTTCAGCAAGAGCGCAAATGCAATCTTTAAAATCCTCATAGATTGTCCAGTTTGGAGGGATGATTTTGAGAATCAGTTTTATTTAAATTATTCAATGACGACCAAGAAAAAAGTAACAACAAATCCTACAGCTTAAACTAATTGGTTGTTTAGGAACAGGTTGAGAAAATAAGAAATAACTCAACAATCGAAAATAAGCAATCTTATTCAGTTATTGGTTTTTGTAATGTCTCAATGTTGAACACCATTTTCTGTAGATTTTCTGGAATTTTTGATGAAAAGACGACATTTGAAGAATTTGAAGAAATCTGCGAACAAATTCATGAAGAATAAGAAAATCAATATAGTGATGAAAAAAAAAACAATTTATTCTAACATTGATTTATAGACAAATTTCAATTAAGAAATATGTTCCTAAACATTACATTAATTTACTGTAGAATTTTTTTTACACTTTTTGTCTGATAAAAGATGATGGAGAAAAGATGATGGATAAATAGTTGATGGATATAGAAAGAATGAATGATGAAGAAATGATGGATAAAGGATAATGGATAAATGGTTAAAGAGATAATAGATAAAAGATTATGGATAAATAGCCGATGGATATAGAAAGAATGAATGATGAAGAATGGATGGAGATGATGGATAAAGAGATAATGGATAAAATATGATGGATAAAAGATGATGGATAAAAGATTATGGATAAAAGAGTTGATGGATAAAGAGATGATGGATAAAAAGATGATGGATTTAGAGATGATGGATAAAAAATGATGAATAAAAGGGATGATGAATAAAGAGATGATGAATAAAGAGATAATGAATAAAGATATGATGGATAAAGAGATTATGGATAAAAAGATGATGTATAAAGAGATGATGGATAAAGAGATAACGGATAAAGAGATAATGGATAAAGAAATGATGAATAAAAAGATGATGGATAAAAAGATGATGGATAAAAGATGATGAATAAAGAGATGATGAATAAAGAGATGATGAATAAAAAGATGATGGATAAAGAGATGATAGATAAAGAGACGATGGATAAAAAATGATGGATAAAGAGATGATTAATAAAGAGATGATGCATAAAGAGATGATGGATAAAGAGATGATGAATATAAAAATGATGGATAAAGAGATGATGGATAAAGAGATGATAGATAAAGAGATGATGGATAAAAAATGATGGATAAAGAGATGATGAATAAAGAGATAATGGATAAAGAGATGATGAATAAAAAGATGATGGATAAAGAGATGATGGATAAATTATATGATGTATAAAGAGATGATGGATAAAGAGATGATAGATAAAGAGATGATGGATAAAAAATGATGGAAAAAGAGATGATGAATAAAGAGATAATAGATAAAGAGATGATGAATAAAAAGATGATGGATAAAGAGATGATGGATAAATTATATGATGTATAAAGAGATGATGGATAAAGAGATGATGAATAAAGAGATGATGTATAAAGAGATGCTGGATAAAGAGATGATGGATAAATTATATGATGTATAAAGAGATGATGGATAAAGAGATGATGAATAAAGAGATGATGGATAAAGAGATGATGGATAAAGAGATGATGGATAAATTATATGATGTATAAAGAGATGATGGATAAAGATATGATGAATAAAGAGATGATGGATAAAGAGATGATGAATAAATTATATGATGTATAAAGAGATGATGGATAAAGAGATGATGGATAAAGTGATGATGGATAAAGAGATAATGGATAAAAAGATGATGGATATAGAGATGATGGATAAATACCTGATGGATATAGAGCTGATGGATATAGAAAGAATGAATGATGAAGGGATGTTGAGGAAAGATTTTACGAATCCCTTTACATAGAATTAATAATTCATAAAAACAGAATTCATCCGATCACTCATTGTACCAACCTAAATCCTTAAATACCTATGTAATGACAAAAATTGTGTCAAAAAGTTAAATGATCATTAGCTTTTCAGAATGTGGTATCATTTTTGTATCATTTTTTAAGGATTTATATGATACATATATTTATTATAGCGTTCTAAACTGCTAGAAATCAACCAATTTCGTAAAAAAAGGTTTGACAACAGCACCTAAACCTATCTTTGAAACCTGAAAAGATATGAAAAGAGAATCTTTTTTCAATAATTGGTACTAAATACATTAATCAAATATCTAAACAATCCCTTTACCTACTGAAGTGTGGTCATGCCACAAACTTTAATGTTTTAATCTAAGGTTAACACCATCAGGTGGAAAAGATACAGGGATTAGAAAATTCAATTTGTGGCAAGAACTCAGTTTCTTACCATATTTAACCATATAATCCACACACCAATCCTCAAATTCTCTGTAGTTTCAGTAGAAGTGAATATTTCCATTTACTGATAGGGCCGATTGAAGGATTCATATCTCTAAATGGATAATGAGATAGATAGAAAGGTAGATGTTACCACCATACTATTTCTATTGGATCAGAATAGACAACAAACACATGACTGAACCCTGATTGGATCAGGCGCTAATGGACTCGGCATACAGTACTGAAAATAATCCAAGTTTGTGCCAACGAATATTGTATGCTGATTGCTAATGACTTATTTTGTTAAGTTTGAACGTGAAAATGTTGGAAAAGATCTGGAAACCTGATACTTACTTTCTAAACGGTCTCAACTCATACCTTCATACTATTACTAGGTACGAAGTTTTTAATCTTAGGGATTCTTTACGGAGAAAATGGACTAGCTACGGCTAGAAACTTGTTTTCTGTCTGTGCCACTGAGATCAATTTGAACCTACAGAAATAGATCAAATAGCCGAACCTGATCTGGTTACTCTTGCTTGATGTTGATCTTTTGTTAATCTGCAGATTATCTTTATTCAATATCATACCGAAAACAAATAGCCCTTCAGAGACCAGGAAAGTTTGGTTTCAACCAATGCTTTCTATAAATTCCGACTAAAGGATTTGGAAAGTCAGTTCTTTATTTTTTATTTTTAAGGCCAAACAAGCTTCTGAGAATCTCCGAGCACGGATTTATTACATATTCAATGAGGTAATTCAGGAAATAAAAAAATATTCTTCGAAAAACTAGACCACACATATATTGAAGATATTGGTTCTAACGAGTATTTACAAAACCATTTTCAATTCAAAAAAGTAAAATTCTTGCCAGCCTTCTCATCTAGAAAGATTAAAAATGGCATCACTGTAAATCGTTGACCGGGCTCATTTTAAAGCTTTTTTTGTCGAATTCTCTAATTAGAATTTTATATTTTTTCTATTTATTTTCAGATTAACCATAAAAGCCAAATGTCCAATGATGCTTTCAAGTTTTCCGATGGATTGGCAATCCTGTCCTTTAATCCTGGGATCATGTAAGCTATTCATTAATCCTTTATTCATCCTTTAATCGTTGTATCATGTAAGATATTCATTAATCCTTTATTCATCCTTTAATCCTTGGATCATGTAAGCTATTCATTAATCCTTTATTCATCCTTTAATCCTGGGATTATGTAAGCTATTCATTAATCCTTTATTCATTTTTTAATCCTGGGATCATGTAAGCTATTCATTAATCCTTTATTAATTCTTTAATCCTAGGATCATGTAGGCTATTCATTAATCCTTTATTCATCCTTTAATCCTGGGATCATGTAAGCTATTCATTAATCCTTTATTCATTCTTTAATCCTGGGATCATGTAAGCTATTCATTAATGCTTTATTCATTCTTTAATCCTGGGATCATGAAAGCTATTCATTAATACTTTTTTCATTCTTTAATTATACTTAGGTCAAGTAAGCTATTCATTAATCATTCATTTATTAATTATTTATTTATTCTTTCCTTAAAATCATATATGATATTCCTTAATTGTTATCCTACACTGTATTTTAATGTCTGTATTAATAAGTACATAAGAAAAAGTACATAACCCCCAATAAAATGATATTCTGTAGTTGCCTACCCAGTGAATGAGGTACAATACAAATGGCAAGATCCAAGGTAAGACACTTTATTACAAATAAAGAAATTGAGTCATTGCCAAACTCAGATTTTTTAATCCCTTTATCTCTACAACCCAATGTTGTAGACCCTAGATATTTCAAACTATGAATTATGATGGATCAAATAATCAAAGTTTGAAATATCAAAGGTTTACGCCAGATCTAGTTTTAGAGATATAGGTATTAGAAAATTGGGATTTGTGGCAAAAACTCAATTCCTTTGGTATTTTTAAATTTGACATACATATTGGTGTAAAAATCATTGCATCAAAAATGTTTGGTCTACAGGCAAAAAAGATTTAATAACTTAATAACTTTACGGTAACTATATCCTTTGTTAATTAATGTTTAAGTGCCGGAGTTGGATACGAAGGAGAACTACATCTTTCACAGTTTGATATCAAGTAAAATTTATTAACCTATAATCGATTAATCGATAACTTTATTATTGTATGCATTGATTAATTGATTTAATTTCATGATTGCAGATAGCATTGCTTGATATTTGATTGTTAAAAACGCAATTCCTAGAAACTGATGATTGATGATAGCGTAACGTTAACTGGAAGTAATTTGGTTATTTATTGTTCTAGTATCTGCAGTTTTAGCATGAACTTTTCGAGCAATCATATCTGCATTGATTTAAATATCTAAACTAATAAATAAATTTAAAAATTGTGCTCTAGGGAAACTGAGTATAGAAATGTGAACTATACCAGGAAAGGATCAGGTAATGAATTATAATTAAGATTCGATTATTTACAATTAATTTATTGAATAATTAAATGAGGAACCTATTCTGTTCTACAAGTTGTTTTCCTGCTTCAACGACACACGGGTTACTTTCTAATCCAGGTATATTCAATACAATTATATATATAAAGTAGTGATCTCTGTTTGACTGCTTGGGTTTCCGATCATAACTCAAGAACCCCTTGACCGAGTGGCCTCAAATTTTTATTTAGGAGCTCATTAGAACCACAAAAATGTTCTATAGCGTGGTTTTAAATTCTTAATTGACTGGGGTTGACTTTTATTCGGAACACTTCAGGCAAAGCTGGGTTCCCTAAAAAATAGATTACATATCACCTTTGCATTTAGTTTTACTTAACTAACTCACACTTTGTAGCCTTAGACAATATAATACAATATTAGTCAAGAAAAACGCGCTTCTTGTGTAAAAGGAATAATATCGGCAAAATGTTGATGGATTTTTGCGTAAAAAAATGTTGGGCAACTGTACTTGGCCACAGAAATTTTAATTTCAATTGTCAACAAATCTTTAGTTAATTGTTACCATGCATGTGCCAAAAAAAAGTTTCGACGTTTCGACGTTTTAAATCTAGAATTGAATATTATACCTCACACCAAGATAACGTGAGATGAAGTTGAATTTATAATCTCTAATTATTCATAATTTAATGTCTGATGAACTAATTCAACTTTTCATCTAATCATGTATTTGGTGACAAAGATGACTTATTAAGTGAAATTGTTCATTTCACTATTTTAAACCATGCATAATCAGACGTACTTCTGATTGGTCAATTTTAAAGGTCCTACTATTATGGTTCCAGGTTTAGTTCTTATCTATTGTCTTTTGTTTAATTATCTGCAATTGTTTATAGTTTGTCTAACTTTTGTCATTTGTCTAATTTCTCCGATTGTCGTTAGTTTGTCTAATTTTCTGACATTTTCTATAGTTTGTCTAATGTTTGCCATTGTCTATATTTTGTCTAATTTTCTGGAATTTTCTATAGTTTGTCCAATTTCTGCAATTTTCTGTAGTTTGTCTAATTTCTGCCCTTTTCAATAGTTTATCTAATTTCTGCTATTGCATATAGTTTGTCTAATTTCTGCTATTGTCTATAGTTTGTCTAATTTTCTGCTATTGTCTATAGTTTGTCTAATTTCTGCTATTGTCTATAGTTTGTCTAATTTCAGCTATTGTCTATAGTTTGTCTAATTTCTGCATATCCTCTACTTGTCTAAACCTATAAAGTTCAATGAACAGTCTGAAGGGATGATTGAAAGTATGTATATTGTATGTAAGGGTACCTTAATGAATTTTACTAAAAGCTTTCAATGTATTTTCAAAGTATAAAATTTCCATAGAAAAAGGAATATTTCATTATTCTAATTTCATATTTCACAAAGGAAACCTACCAACATTCTCATAATCTTAAAATTTCAACTTTTTTATCAATTTATTTTTTTTCGTTACATCAGACAACTACTTTGATTTGTCAGGCAAGTGCTTTGAAGTCCTGTAAATAATAATATTCGCAAAACAAATTCAGAAAAAATAAATATTTTGGATTTTATTTAGTTATATGCCTTGTTGTAAACTAGTGAATAGTGATATCTAACAATTCCGCTGTATCATCTATCTGCTTCCATTATGCTTTATCAGCTCTTTCCTCAATTTCTATTGTATCTAGCCTGTTAAATTTCATATTTAAAGAATTCGAATTTGTTTTCAAAATTCAAAAACGATTTATTACTGTTTCAATGGGAAAAAATGTATTTATGGATTATCCTTTTAAATGTAGACAAAGTGTTATTTTTCATATCCAAGTACAGATGTACAGATGTACAGATGTACAGATGTACAGATGTACAGATGTACAGATGTACAGATGTACAGATGTACAGATGTACAGATGTGGTATTTCAGAAGTAATTATTAGATTCATTAAAACTAGCGATTTTTTAAGGAAGATTTTAAGAAAAGATTATTGATTTTACAGAACGTAATGAAGTCTAGGAGCTTGGGGGGGGGGGGTCCTGGGACCCCCTCCCTGACGTCTTTTTGGATATATTGGTCTGAGGCTATTCAAATGTTTTGACTTTTCTAACCAATGCAGGCCCCTCACTTTAGGCTCAACGCGGGGCTTTAATACCTCAGGCATACTTACTGCCTGAATGCCTTATTTTACCTTTACCCGACTCAATCTATATTGGATTTTGACTTTCTATATCTCTTTGGAAAGTCTTGAACAAAAGGAAGCAGATTGCACAATTTTTGCGAAGAAATTTTGCAAAGATGCCTTTAAAAAGAATTAACACATTTTTAGTTTTCCATTAATAAAAATTTAGTTTACGAAAATTTTGCAAATATTTTTGCATATTTGAATTTTCCGTAGTAAGGGCTTTCCAAAAATATATGATTAAGCATATTTCGCGCACTTTTTGTTTTTGCACATTTTTTGCTTGATAACTTGCAATAAATATTTGAAAATTTGAAATTTTTTTTGCTAATTATTAATGTAGAGCCTAAGGGCTTTTTTTGTATCACAATAAGGAAATTTAAGACTATTTTGGGTAAACCAGACGTCAGCCTGAATAGGGTTAACATTATATTGTGACGTAATAGGAAAACCAAGGAACTAGTTTTATTGTAAACAATAACAACAACAAGGCTCGATATTATTCAGCAGAAAAAGAGATGCAAGCAGAATATAGTTACTGTTTACTACACATGTTTGTTTTCATTAATTACTAGAGCAATCCCAATTCGTCACAATAGAATGTAAACATTGTAATTACCAAAACAAATCAGAGTAAAAGTCGTCTTCTTAATATTTTACTGCGAAATAAAGCAGATTTACAATTTGTCCTGATTTTTCCAGATATTTTTTGGAAAATGTTCAAAGCTCATATTTAGAGATTTAACAGTTACTTCAAAACTTTAAAGCTGTTTGCGTCGTTTCTTATTGGAAACATTATTAATGACTAGCTGAAGTGCCCGGCGTTGCCCAATCAATTAAAATTTTTTTCAATTATTTTAGCCTTTGTCATCCCCGGGGTACCCATTTGTTCTTTAAAAAAAATGTCAGCCAATCAAAGCAAACCTATAAATTAGCAAAGAGCTTTATTATATAGATGACGACATATATTCCGTTTTATTTTGGTTATATTTGTATATTGTATATATTTCTAAACTGTAGGTTTATGTTCCTTGTACACTGATTGTTATACTGAGCTGGGTTGGATTCTGGTTGAATAGAGAAGCTACCTCTGACCGTGTAGGACTAGGTACAGGGTGTCCCACATCATATTGCCTCGTCTATATCAAACGATTTGATTAAATCATTTAAAATTTGTATATATAAGGCTAAATGAAAAAAATTGTCATGCAGAAAATACTAGTTTTTTCGAGAATTATGTGCGTATTTTGGTTTTAATCATTTAAAAAAATTGTATAAGGTTAAATAACCCAACATGATATGGGACGTTTTGAATATTATATAAGTCTCACTCGGAGATATTTAAAATCAAGGTCTTTAAAGAAACTGGAGAGTAGATTGATACATACGCATATTCTGAGTATTGATTTTTAGTGCTTTAAAAAGGGCCAAAGTTAAGTTAGGGCCGAAAAAATGTGTATTCTATACTCATGATTTCAAAGTATTGAAAAAAAATTATGGAAGGAGACAACTGTCATGTTTTATGGAAACTCTGTATTCACTAAATCTTGTCTAGGTTTACACTAGATATTTTCTAGGTTCACACTAGATATTGTCTAGGTATTCACTAGATCTTATCTAGGTATACACTAGATCTTGAATAGGTATTCACTAGATCTTGTCTAGGTTTACACTAGATATTTTCTAGGTTCACACTAGATATTGTCTAGGTTCACACTAGGTATTATCTAGGTATACACTAGATCTTGTCTAGGTATAACGGCTGTCCTAACTCTATCAACGATAGCTCTAGACAGTAGAACAGATCTACCAAAGGTAAATTTTTTAAAACACAACGATGTTTGGACATTTATCTAGATATTTGGAAATTTATCTAGATATTTGGACATTTATGATCTAGATATTTGGACATTTATCTAGATATTTGGACATTTATCTAGATATTTGGTTATTTATCTAGATGTTTAAACATTTATCTAGATATTTGAACATTTATCAATATATTTGGACATTTATGATCTGTATATTTGGACATTAATCTAGTTAAATATACTACTGTAACCTCATTTATCTAGGTTCATTATGCTACTGCACTGGACTGGTTTATTATCTGTAGTTTTGGATACTGTATTCTCGTATATCTAGGTCCACTATGCTACTGCTCTGGACTGGTTTATTATCTGTAGTTTTGGATACTGTATACTCGTATATCTAGGTCCACTATGCTACTGCTCTGGACTGGTTTATTATCTGTAGTTTTGGATACTGTATACTCGTATATCTAGGTCCACTATGCTACTGCTCTGGACTGGTTTATTATCTGTAGTTTTGGATACTGTATGGCAACACTATTGGAGTTTGCAGGGGTTCACTATTTTACAAAGGTACTTTCAAATATAATTTTTGAAGAATTTGCGTTTGTATTAAATTTACTTTGGAAAAGTCTGTCCTTGAAAAGCAAACAAAGCAAAATATATGGTTCTGTCTTATTTTATATCAAAAATCAGTAGTAAGGAAGTTAATTATCAACAATAGTTTTTAATTAACAAAATTCAAGGGACTGTCGGCCTGATTTCATGTGACTCACCATTTAAAGAGGGACATTTCCGGTTTAAAACGTTTCTGATTGTTATATTTTGACAGTTTCCTCTTTTATTTCTTCAACAGAAATTCGTAAGTCACGTCAGAGAAACCACGGTTTAAAATAATTAATTTTCAAATTTTAAATCATTTATATCTAATTTATTCTTGTTTATACAACTTTCAATGGTACCATTGTAAATCTGACATGTTACTTTATAAATGGTGTGTTACTTAAAATAACGTCTACAGTTCCTTAAAATATGATGTGTTACTTAAAATAACGTCTACAGTTCCTTTGAATATGGTGTGTCACTTAAAATAACGTCTACAGTTCCTTTAAATATGGCGTGTCACTTAAAATAACGTCTACAGTTCCTTTAAATATGGTGTGTCACTTAAAATAACGTCTACAGTTCCTTTAAATATGGTGTGCCACTTAAAATAACGTCTACAGTTCCTATCAATATAGTGTGTCACTTAAAATAACGTCTACAGTTCCTTTAAATATGGTGTGCCACTTAAAATAACGTCTACAGTTCCTTTAAATATGGTGTGTCACTTAAAATAACGTCTACGCAGTTCCTTTAAATAGTGATAAATAGGCTGACTATCAGGTACTGTTGAGTACCCCTGTTGAGTTTCTAAGATGTTTTTATAGAATTATATAATGTCAGACACGTGTCCCAGTAGGGTTTAGCAGATCAGAGAAAGGAAAGGGGATTAGAGTCAGAAAAAGAAAATTAAACTTCATCAAATTTTAATGTTATATCCAGTAAAAATGTTTAAGGACCAATTTTGGTTTTTCAAGTTTAAAGGGGCTGTAATCCTAATTTGAAGTGACCCTCCAAGCAAAGGGGTAATGCCCGATTTACAACGGACGGTGCCCTATAAACCTTTGTATGTTCGTCGAGTATAGAGATATGTGTGTGTAAACTTATCGAACACCGCTTGTGTTCAGCTGGAAATTTCAGCGTGCGCTGCGTAGTCTGAACTCAACACAGCGCAAGCAAAGAAAGAAAGAAGACATCCAGACTATACTTAAAAACTTCTATGACAAAGGAATAGTCAGGTGACAGGATGGCCTGACTCAATTTCGTCTTCTCTATCTAGCTACTCTCTACATTATAAAAAGAGTTTTTAAAATCATTGAAGCATATTTCTTATCTGAATTGTCTAGATTGGAAGTGGTGAGGTTTTCTCCCTTCACGACAGGATGCTGGAGGACCAGGAGGAGGAGGAGGCGGAGGCCGAGGAGAGGGAGAGAGAGCGGGAGGAGGAGAGGGATGAGAAGATGATTAATGTTAACAAGATGGAGCAGGAGCAGGTCCTTGACTTCGTATACTACTAACATTAGAGCAAGTAAATTCAAATAAAAATGCAAATATAAATGCAGAAAAAAAAAACTGTCATATAAACAAAATGAAATTTAACCGAGGAGATTTCTCCGGAGGTAAACAATCGTTGTATAAACCAAATTATTAATTCTCTTCTAGTTGTTGCAAATGCAAACATTGCTTTATGTTTTAGGATAAAATACTAATATTGTTTTGAAAACCGTGACATTATTGTAAACATAAAACATTAATGTTTTCTCTAATTAGATTTTAAATAATGTTTCCAGGAGATTTCTCTGATAGAACCAACGATGGATTCTTTTAACCGAGTCTACGGTCTTTTTACTAATAATATGGAATATGAAGAGGTAAAACGTTCATTAATCTCTAAAGGGAATTTGTTGACATAATTTTAAGTGAGCAGAACTAATTAAAATATTTTTTTTTTGCCACTAGTCATTTTTTCGATAATTTTCAATGATTGTATCTGTAATCTGTATACAGGTGAATTTCGGATGTATGATAAAAACGTGAACAGAGCTGAAAACATTAGAATGGTGGATATCGAGATTAATGCTTGATGTCCTTTTCTTCTTAATCTCCAGATTAAATATTCCTTATTCTCCTCTTGTTATTAATCTCCAGATTAATTAACCGATCGGGACTAAGGATATTTAATTCTAAAGTTTTCAGCTCAGGGCATGCAACTTTTAAAATGAAGAGTCACTTGGAATTACACCAACTGTCCCTTTAAAATGAATAAAAAGTAAACAATTTATTTAGGATATTAACCAAACGAGCAGGTTTTGTCACGTACATAATGTTAGTGTGTACAACCAGGTAAATAAATATAAAGATTGTACTGCAAAAATGTTGTTGTGCAAATACTAAACAGTCAAAGTTTAAAATATGTAAAATATCAGGTTGTAAAGATAAAGGGATTATAGAAATGAGATTCCTTTACTCATCAATAAAAGTACATATTTATTACATCGTATATTGTACTTATCCATATCAAAGATCGGTTTTATGTGTGAATGGCTGATTATAATTCATGAACTCCTTGACCGATTTGCCTCAAATTCTAAGTTGATTGAATTGAATTTTTCGGAGAAAATTGAATTTCCGGGAAAAGCTGTGTTTCCATGCTCATTATATCAAGGAAATTGAGAACTTACCCCCCCCCCCCTCCCCTCACTTCCCTTGATTTTATCTTATAGTATAAATCCTTGAAAATATTTCCAGATGCAACACATTGGATCCAATGGTCGGAAACCAGGAACCGGAAGTGATTATTCTCAATCCTCGTTCTCCATGTTGGATTCAGGTATTCAATGCTGATTTACAATTTTATGTTTTAGTTCAACCATTCAAGATTTGCCTTTTCAACATATATATATATCTATGCTTTTCAACTTATTTTTATTCTCTATTTTCGGAGTAAAATATCACAAATATATTCTAAAATCATGAAGATATGCGCTAAGAAAGTTTTTTTTGAATATTTTATTTTGGAATTTATAAACATTTTTATAGAGCAGCATTTGTATAAAACAGAACGTATGTTAGAGAGAAATCAGAAGGGGCTTAAAAATGAATTATTAGACAAACATTCCAGACATGACAGGAGCTATCGATTTTTATCATGGGGAACTAAAATCTTTTGACATGCTTTAAAAAGTGAAAGAATTGCGAATCCAAAGATCTGGGTTTAAAAACCTTATGAAAACTAAAATCTAAGGGTTTAATTTACTTCCATCACCCATAATCTGAAAAGTTTTTAAAGTATTTTTCAACAATAAATATTGTAGGTAGCTTGAGATCGTACAAAAGACCTGTATCGACACAAACTGAGCCTAAACCTAGCTTCCTGGCTCAACTTTGGCTTTGTATTTTATCAAACCAGGTAAAATGAAGAAGTAAAAAATAATAAAGAGCGAGTGGTCAGATCTAAAGAAAACGCTCAGTATTTAATGCCTTTTCAATTTGTTAACGTATTTTAGCCCTCCCCCCCCCTCTCTTTCACTCCTTTCATCCAAGATTTTTATCAGTTCTTATGTTCAGTTTATTAAATTGCAAAATTGACATCTCTGACATATATCACAGAATTGGTTCTTTATAAGAATGTGTTGACACATACACTTTATATATCTTCCTTCAGAAAGAATTATGATTATTTTTTTTGAAAATCATTCTGCAATCAAGTAAAAAATGAGTTTCGAAATCATGTCAAATTTGTCTTTACATATAGGGTTACCCACTAAAAATCATTAAATAATGTAAGCTTAAAATTGAATTTGTCCTAATGTGTCTTTTATTTGTATATCTAATTAATTGTCATAGAAAAAATCACGTTAACAATATTCAGGAGTTCAGGAAAAAAAGAGAGAAGGAAGCAAGGAAAAGAGGAGCATCAGTAAACTCAGTTTCAAGGTAGTACTGTGTAATATATGATCAATGTATGATCTATGTATAACCTGGGGGGGGGGGGCGTTTGGTGCCCCCTCCTTAGAAAAAGGCCTTAGAGAATAGGTATAGGGTTGAAATGCATGTTCATAGCCCAATTTTTCATGGCCAGCTCAAAGAAAAAAAATCATACCGATAACTTTAATAGGTATGGTTGCTAGGGAGGGTGGAAAAAAATGCCTGTACTCTACCCTGTAAATTAAAAAGAATATTCTTTAACAAAATATCCTTTAAATTACTATTCATTAAAAGTTTAAAGTGCCAGGACAAAAAAAAATAACTAAAGAGGGGCGCCAACCGCCCCCCCCTAGCCTGTTTAGGGTTAAAAAAAGGAATTAAAGTAATGAAAAGAAAGTAAAGAAAGGAAAGAATGAAAGGAATGCAACCCTGTATATTCATCAGAGTTTATGTCTGTCCTGATTGAAAAGAATATAAAACACAATAAACTTGAAGAAACTCTTTTCAGGTCCAACTTTTCCCCAGCATATTAAACTGTATATTTATATACAACATTGAGAAATCATTTCGTTTTTTTAAAACAGAAAATAATTCGGATAAGAAAAGTATTCTAATTAGAAAAGAAAAGAAGAGTGTTTTAAAATAATGTTATCATTAACGTTATTTTACTAATTTAGAATTGACATCGTATCAAGGGCTCTCTTCCCATTCAGGTGAAATATTATATTTTTTTTAGAAAATTGATTGAGGGAAATTATACAAAAAGAAGCTTCAAATTCTCAATTTTAGATGATACAATGGCCACGTCATCTATAAGTATTTTTTATTAGACTAAAAAATAATTAAAGCAATAAACGTTTTTTGGTCCTCGTTGGATTCCAGATTCTTCTGATGTTCATAGAATTCAAAATGGCGTTGCTTATTGTTGTTATCTGACTTCAAATATAAAATTAACAATATTATTTAGTTTTCTCTGTTTTAATATTCTCTACTGGATCAGCTACTTCCAGGGACAAATACATTTTGATTGGAAGCATCATGATCTATAAGGTCGGTCAGATACAGGCTGCTTTATATCATATCAATATCATGATCTATAAGGTCGGTCAGATACAGGCTGCCATATATCATATTAATATCATTATCTATAAGGTCGGTCAGATACAGGCTGCTTTATATCATATTAATATCATGATCTATAAGGTCGGTCAGATACAAGGTGCTTTATATCATATTAATATCATGATCTATAAGGTCGGTCAAATACACGGTGCTTTATATCATATTAATTCATCTCTAAACTTCAACGTCAAAAAATAACTGTATATCTTGAAGAACTATATGTTTCTAATGTTTCATTAGCCTTATGTATTTTGTTTATATCCTTTAATAATTAAAAGGAGTTGAGTCTTTGCCACAAAGACAAATTTTCGAATCCTAATATCTTTGCATCTAGATGGTTGAAACCTTTAATATTTCAAACTCAGATTATTTGATCAACCAGAATTCATAGTTTGAAATATCAAAGGTCTACGAAATTGGGTTGCAAAGATACAGGTTTTAGAAAATCAGAGTTTGTGGCAAAGACTCAACTCCTTTCCTGTTATTTTATATTCTAGAGCTATATACGATCCAATATGCTATGTGACACCCATGTTCACATTGATTTAATACATAATTTGAACACAAAAACCGAATATTTTCATACTGTCTGAAGAACTGATTGTGAATAAGTTTATAAATAATATATATTATAAATAGAACTCATTAATTTATCTTTAGTCCAATCTCTGGTTCATATACTTGACAAACATTTTTAAATTTCAAGTCAATATGAAGATTCAAGAATAAATCACTTTGAAAAGAAAATATTTTGCGATATGGTGTGAATGTGACCATGGGTGAAGATATTATAGGATTTTATCATTCTATTTATAGATCTAGAGGAAGTATTTTTTTTTAAAAATACGTTTATTGTTTTAGGAAACCATGGATTAAAAAGTGTTGCAAACTGTGGATTATGAAAAGAAATTTTGATTCATCAGTTTATATTTCTTCAAGTGTCATTAAAGAAAAATCTGTTAAATATAAAAATTGTAACTTGTTAAAAATAACAAGATTGTAAAATTAATTTACAATTTCTGATCTATTAAAAATGTATCTAAGTAACGTGATGTTATAAAATAATTCTGTATAATTCATCAATTGTTTAAACTTGGAATATTAACTTCCCCAAACAAGAAATGTAAAATGAATATTTCTCTATTTTGTTTCGAAAGAAATGGAGTATTTGCCACAAACTCTGATTTTCTAATCCTAATATTTTTTTAACCCAATGTGGTAGACCTAAGATATTTCAAACTATTAATTCTTTAAGATTAAATAATCTAAGTTTGAAATATCAGAGCTTTTGTCAGGTTTAGAAGACAAAGAAATTCGAAAATTTGAGTTTGGGGCAAAGACTCAATTTCTTCATGGTTTTATGTACCTAATATATTTTAATATAGATACATAACTAGCTTGACATTTTTTATTTTAAGAAGTATATTTTTAATAAATATTAGATTATAAATACATTTCTCTTAAGGTTTCTAGATTATAAATACTGTTCTATGGTTCCTATGAGTTGCTGGAGCTGCAGCTGCAGTGTAGGATAATCTAGCAGATAGAGCATCATTATTGGACTCATGCTTCAGTCTGAAATTTGTTTTAATATAAACATTATTTATATTTAGACTGAAAGCCTTTTTAGAGTTTTACTCAAATACACAATCTATTTATTTTTATTAGACAAATTCCAACAACAAGCTGACAAGTGGTCTGTTTATGAAGTTTAAATGCAAGATAATGCATATTTAGGCAAAAACAATCTCAAGCATCAGTATACTATGAATAATATGCTTTTGAACAATCTACAGAACAGAATATTGTTGGAGTACTGGTGACTGGCAATCTAAAACCGTCTAAACACTGTGCCCAGGTTGCTCAGAAGGCCAACCAAGTCTTAGGTCAAATGACAAGAGCCTTCCATTTCAGAGATCGTTTCACCCTCTTTATCAGACTCGAAGTCATCTTGAGTTTGCATCCTGTGTTTGGAATCCATGGACTAAATCAGATTGTGATGTTTTAGAAAGAGTTCAAATGAGAACAGTCTCCTTTTTATCTGGATTGAAGGGATCAACCTATGAAGAGAAACTCAAGGACTCAATGAATTTGACAATGTCGACAAGAATACCTGGTTTAAAGGAATTGAGTTTTTGCCAGAAGCTCAAATTTTCTAATCCCTCTATCTTTGCAACTTGACGGCGTAAACCTTATATATTTAAACTTAGACTATTTAATTTAACAGAACTTAAAGTTCGAAATATCAGAGGTCTACAACATCAGGTTGCAAAGATATAGAGATTATAAAATCAGAGTTAGTGGCAGAAACTCAATTACCTTGTTGGAGAGAGAGAGAGAGCAAGTCACAAGATTAAATCAAGATTGTTTCTCACACAGAGTTATCCACTTATGGAATTCTTAAACCCATGATGTTAAGCATGGAAGAAATCCACTACAGTTTAAACAACTGCATAGATTAGAATCATTAAAAATGGAGGGGCTGCTAATATGAGAAAACCTGAAGCTACATCTGATTAATAGCAGACCACACAAGATGAACCCAAGAATGATATTCTCAACATTGCTAGATGGAAGATGGAGAATTACCTCTCTTGTAAGTATCATGAATCTAAATCATTTTAAACTCATGAGCGATCCCTTCAACATGGGCCGGAGGATCGAAGTACAATATACGATCATATATCCTTTTATATATTTATATATCCTTAATTACAATGGATTTCAAGATGAGTAATAAACAGTTGATTGCACGGTTTAGACGACAGGTTAATTCTAATACAAAGGAATAATTATTATTAGAGTGAGAGTAGAGTTCTACCTTTTCCGTTTACAGTCTCCATAGAATATAACACCAAAGCTTAATATTGCCAATATATTTAAAACAAGAGTCAAAATCCTAAAAAGGAAATTATCAACAGACAACATAATATGCATTAAATGTATCTTGAATTACAGGGCCCCTGTTTTCTTATTTTTTAATTAGTCTATATTTCTATTGAATAGTTTTAAATTTCTGCGATTTCTTGGTTTAGATTAGTGAATTTTTAACAAATTTTCAAAGCAGTATATTTTCTGGTTGATAAAAAACCACCCCCAGGTTTTATGAGTTTCTACAATTTTTAAATAAAAAACTGGAGCCGAAAATGTTTTTTTTACATGCAATATCCGCTGAATTCTTGAAATTGTAAATTCATTTTCAAAAAACAAATATATTTAATATATTTACTGAATAATAAGTACTTACAAAGATGAGAACTGCATCTTATTGAGGTCAATGATCTGTGCATATGTAAATCTTGGTAAAATATGGGATCCTCCGAACACAGTTAATGCGTAGATAACATATGCAGCCTAGAATATACTTGAAATTAGAGAGCTAGATTTTTATGGTAAATCATCTAAACATCTGCATTGAAATGGAACCATTCAATTATTTGATCTAGGTTTTTAACAAAAAATTTAAAATTAAAGGAGCTAATTACTCATATCATACTCTAATTGTGACAGGTTACTTAAATATAAGGATTTAAATATTTGAGGCGGGTAGTAAGTTCCTTTTTTGCTAATTATCTCAACTAATAGGTTTATTTTGACTTCTTAAAAAATGTTTATATAATTAGCATCTTAGGTCAAAACAGCAATATGAAAATCATTTTTATACAGATATCAAGACGTTTTCTATTTATATTATTTTCAATAAATTAAAATCCTGTATGTATAACGTAGACTCTGAATACAAAAAGCATAAATATTAGTAACATTTATTAAATAGTAAGTTATTTTTTTTCAAAAATTTAAAAAGATTTGATCATTTGAAACTTAAGGATAAACTTTTAAAATGTTGAAACATATTAAATAAGTTGAGTAGAATTGAATAAAACTATATATAGTCATTGTACATAGTATCATATACAGTGAGAAAAGGTTTTTGTCGGAATTTATGTTCGGCGTGAAAAAAAACTTTCATTTTGACCCAAAACAAACTGGAAAAAGTAAAAATATCTGGCAAATTTTTTCGCACTTAAAGTTACCCATTTCAATTACATAAAGAGATATTAATACTAGAAATTATATAAACTTTTAAATATATTTCCGGGCATAAATGTTTTAAAGTTTAAAATTATTAAGTAATACAAAATAATATTATGTTATAAAAGTAATTATAGCAGTAACAATTTTCTTTCGCACAGACAGCAACATTATGATGAAATCTTTTATTAGTGAAGTTTGTTTATTTGCAGTAAAATAAAATACTTTCTTTCTAACTTTGTCCATAACCATAATGTTGCACAACATTACACAATATTTTCAAAAATTTATTTAAGCAAATTTAAACTACACCATTTATATTTGTATTAATATCTTTGTGTGTGAATAAATCTTTATAATATAATATAATAATATATATTTAATAGATTTCGACAATAAAATAAAATAATTAAAAGTAAATTGAGAAAATAAGCTTACTACCAATTTGATATGTTTCTTGTTCACAATTGATGCATAAACTTTAAGAAAACATTGTTTAGATATACTTACTGAAACCAAAGATGAAGCCATGACTGGAATGTAAAGCCAGATAATCTTGGACAGTAAACCAGCGATAGAAAGACAACCGATAAAAATTGGAACCACTAAAAAATTATTTTAATTGAATCAATCCGTTTTTTTTATATTGCTTTTTGCTCCCACGTATAAATAAAAACAACAAAATACACCCATTGTATCGGCATATTTTATATCATACTTAGATCTCTACTTCAAAATCAGGAAAAAATGTTGCAATTGTCAACGAATTTATATAGTTTAAATTTAAATAACAAATAAAGAGAAAATACAAAAAATCTGTAATTAACGGGTGAAAATGAGTTTCAAAGTTAAAGTTTAAAAAGTCAAAGTTTAAAATTTCAAAGGTTTCCATTTGATTCCAAAGATACAGAGATAAAAAAGATTTAAACTTTAGGAAGATTTTTTTCAGTTATTTTCCCTACAAAATTAGTCTTTTCTGCAAAAATTTTTATCTCTATAAAAATACCAAAATCCATACTAAATAATTTATCAAAAATTCTTTGTTCAATGTTCATGTCACGTACATCTATTCACATTACATAGCTTCTTGGTTTCTTTCATAGATTAGTTGCATAAGACTATGTCCTTTTTTCTAAGCGTTTTTCAGAGTTTTTAGACTATTTAGTGGCTGCACAAAAATCTGAGAAGTGAAAACTATTTCAAAATGTCTTGCTAGGCAAGATTGTTTTTATTGCGTTTTGCAATATTTTAGTCTGACCAAAGATATTAACCTAAACGATTTTTCAAAACGATTAGAAAAAAAATGAAAAACTCGTTTTTTTCAGGTTAAAGTTTTTTCACCGAAGTATATAGGTTATAATGGCCAATAATGGCATCCTGTCCAGTTATATATCATGAAATTTGATACTATAAATAATTTGATAATTTTTGAGTTATGATAAAACTAGTATAAAATTACCTATAGAAACTATATCGTCCACTAACTTGTCATCATTCATACCACTTGTTGTGAAACTAACTAATGCCACTAGTCTAAAAATCAAATAATTTCAGAATAAGCTATGATTTAGATTGCTCTGAAGACAAGATATTGAAAAGTTATAAAAAATTGTTTATCGCATCAGGAGCACCTTAGGTCCCGGTCGTTTTTACATAAAAAAACTTAAACATTATTTACATATCTTACTATTTTTGCTTACCCTATGATGATATAAGCAATGGCAACAACAAAACCAAAAAATCTACAGGTACAGCACATTTTTCATTCCAGAAAACCCTAAATTGCAGATTTTGTTAATATATTACCCGCATTTTCTAAAAAATATTTTGTGCAAACTTCTTTCTTTGTTGTGGTTAATTTTACATATTAGCGTTTTCATAATTCAAATAATTGTTTTAATGTTATAAGGAGCGTACGTGCGATTTCTCTGCTAAATACAGAGTATAACCCACAAAGGATGAGTATGTAGGGACGACATGAAATTCTTAAAATATGATGATTATACAGTTAATGAAATCAGGTCTTCTGCCTTGAATATGTCGTTAAATAGCTTTATATTTTATGATCTGGAAAAGGAAACAAATGAAGTTTACAGTTGCAGGGAACCATGTTTATTGAATACAAGGAAACAGCTATGGTATACATTTCGTAAAGTCCTCCTCTGAATTCTTATCCTTAGTTGGATAACCCTGTGTGTGCGTAATTTTATCCGGAGGGGGGGGGGCATTCGACTCTCTCCCCCAGGTCCATGAGGGCGTACTGCAGGCTGTACTGTAACCTGTGTTCCCCCTAAACATGCTCTCTTAGCTAGGCCCCCCTGGGTCCAATATGCCTAATCTATTACAAACATACATATGTATTCTTTTCTTATCATTTGACTGTTCATTGATGAAAATTTCTCAAATTCTTTCCATTAAAAGCAGTGGGGAGAGACAATTTACAAGGTTGAGGAAAAGGGAGATGCAGAACTGGGGAAAGGGTGGTGGGCTTGGGAGCAGGGTTAGGGAGCAATGGGGTTGGGTTCGTTAAACACAGGGGGAGCAGGGTTGGATAGTTGATGCGGGGGTGTTAGCGGGTGGTAATTATGGTTGGATGACGAAAAGATATTTTGTAAGTTAAGAAAGGCAGCAGCCTGCCTTAACTTATACAAACTGTTGTTTTACCCTATAGCCATAGAGAATAGAATATATATTAGAGGGGAATTTAAAGAATTTCTCGGTATGAATTTTTTCAGTCCCTTTCAGCCTGAAAGGGAGTTCAAAGTGTACAAATCATGTAAATGTTCACAAATTATATGCAGTGGAGTACATTAATACAGTATGTTCACTGGACTATTCATTTCAATTTCGAATTTTTTAAACTATTAGATAAACTTTATAATAAATTTGGTGAATAAAAAACATTATTTGATTTATAGTTATAACGGAAAATCATCGTTTGTAAAGTGAAAGGCATAGAGTCTATGAGAAATGATCATTGGTCAATAATGAAACCAGCCTATTTCAATTTGGTTTTCTATTAACATTAATTTTAGATTTTCTATAAAATGATATTCCAGGGCCCAAAAGGTTATATAGCATAAATATGTAAAGTACACCTGCAGTATACTTTTTGCAAAAAAAAAACTTTTTTTAATGCATATAGTGGGGTGCAAGACGCGATGTAAAAGGCGGGGCTAAGTGTGAAAAAAATTTAAAACAGCACATTTACACACTATCCAAAGTTCCAAACCTTTTTTATTTAAGATGAAACTTGAATTAGAAATTCAATTAATTTTAATTTGGCCGCAAGATGTCTCTCAATGTACTTAAACTTTTTCCTTTCCAATTATATGCAGCTTTCTTCTATATCTGAGTGTACTGTTCAAATGTAAATAAACCTCTGCAAACATTAATGAGAGAGAAATTATGAATAAAGTTATGCTCTAAAAATAGGCCTTTTCCCACAAATATTACATTAGAGTAGATTTGATTCTTTGAAATTATTGTTTTGATGATGTTCTTGTAAAGTAAGTGTGAAAGGTGTGTAGGGAACTCAAGGTTATTACTTTTGGGCAGTTTGGGGGGAAGTTTTTTTTTGTAGATTTGAATTTTGAATTTCTAATAATTCAAGGTTTATCATAAACTAAACATTTTTTAATGATGATTTTTTCGTAAATTTGTTTTTGTACTTGTGGACCCCCTCGTTACTTGCTCATAGTTCTTACACATCTGATTCTGAATCTGATTCTGATACATATACACCTGTATGTTTTGCAAATGTTCAGTGTTAAATTCAAGTATAATTTATATTTGAATGTATTTGGGGAGGTGTTTGTTATTGGAATAATCATCTAGAAATAATGGTTTGAACTTTCGTTGCATCAGTTTTATTGGTGCTATGGAAACGCCTCAACACGGAAACGTCTCAACGCGGAAATGCCTCAAAAACCGGTTTTGAGGAATTTCCGTTTTTTTTTGGGAAATCCCTCAAAACTGGAAAATGTTGAGGGATTTCCGAATATTTTTGAGGCGTTTCCTAATATTTAAAGTTGAGGTGTTTCCTCTTTTTTTGAGGCGTTTCCGTTTTTTTTTTTGAAGCGTTTCCGTTTTTTGAAAAAACTTTTAAAACTTTATTTTGTTGAGGCGTTTCCTCTTTTTTTTGAGGCGTTTCCTCTTTTTTTTGAGGCGTTTCCGTTTTTTGAAAAAAGTTTTAAAACTTTATTTTGTTGAGGCGTTTCCTCTTTTTTTTGAGGCGTTTCCGTTTTTCAACATGAAATTAATATTAATTTGTTATTATGTCAGGGACGGTTAAGTTAGGGTAAAACAGTTTCTAGGGACGAGCGCTGCGGCTAGGACAGATTTTAAGGCCCAGCGCTACAAATAGGACAGACTTGGGGACCGAGCGCCGCGCCCAGGACAGACAAGGGGGCCAGGCGCTACGCGTCACAGTCGTTACAGTGTTTAACTACGTCCTTGTGTTACATGTAAGAATTATGTACAATTTGTAAGAGGAGGGGGGGGGGTTCCAAGAATTCCTTACTAGGAAATCACCATGTTATGTCATAGTGAATAAACTTATAAACGATTTTTGGACACTTTATCTTTCTCTTTTATAAGTATCAATTCATAATTAATTGATTGAAAAATATTATTTCAGATTTGTTCATTAAAAGATGATACAATAAGATTTTAGTTTATATAAAAATAGAGGAAAATTGAATAAGAAAAAATGGAGGATATATTCCACTGGATCAGGTATAGATTACATAAAATATAATTTGAAAATAACAATAATGATAAAATTAATCGATTATATTCCTCATTTTAAAGTAGTTCTATTAATTTTAGGTTTATACCATTTTACCAAATATTAAAGACTTTAGTTTTTACCTATATAGAAGATCTTTAGGTTTATTTTAAAGTCTGCGGGGTGTAAATTTTTCAATAATTGCACCCCCCTTCACACGAAGCTTTGAGGCAGTGTTTCGGATCCGGATCCGGTCGGATCCGTATCATTTGGTCGGATCCGAATCCGTATCAGGAAACGTTGATATGGATCCGGGTAGCGCCAAAAATTAACCAAAACCATGGAATAAATAAATCAAAATGGTTCGTAAATGTATTATTTACATGACGAAAATTTTTCAAAATTATCTTTAATAATTTAATGTTTACATTTCCAAAAAGTCCATATTTTTTTTGTTACATTTCGGAATATATATTAAGTATAGTTTATAAATTATAACCTTGCATAACATTTAATAGGGAAAATCCGATTCACAGAATCAAAAGTTACCTCGGATCCGGATCCGTATCAGAGTCAGGATCCGGATCCATCATCACGGATGCGGATCCGCGGATCCGGATCCGCATCAAAATGATACGGATCCGAAACACTGCTTTGAGGAATACAGAAAAATGGGATTGAAATTTGCAATTTTATTCTTATTTATTTTGACGGAGACAAAAAGAAATATGCAAGGCAATAAACCATAATGATGAAAAAATAAAATATAAATAAAGGGAAAATGATTGAATGTTTGGGGTGAAAGATATTCGTAAATATTGACCTAATTATTATCTGCATATTTGTGTGATATACAGGGTTACTCACAAAGGATGCGACTTCAAAACGATTAGTTTTTACCAAATTTATTCAGTTTTATTGCTTTCAGGGTTTCCTGTAAGGCTGTAGTTGTAAAATTGTTTCTTTGTTTGCCAGATTATTTAATTAACCTCAGAAAGACTTTTTTTTAAGACAGAAGACTAAATTCAACCTTCATATCGTCACATTAAACGAGCTTTAGGCTGTCATTAAAGTCTCATCCTTTCTGGGTAACCCTGTATAGGAATATCCTGACAATAAACAGAAATTCTCTTACTTATACAGGGTGTCCCAAAAAACATGGGAATTCAGTGACGAATTCGATATCGTCTTTCTTAATAAAACAAGAAAATTACAGTATACAAACAGAGTAAACTTGTCCGTATTCACTGTTCATCTTGCGGAGACATTATAGACACATCTTTGCAGTCGTTTACCCTTTTCATAAAATAAACTCTAGCAGACATAATAATATTATGGCTTTTGAAATTAGGTATTACAATGCTAATTCATAACAAAGACGATATCGAATTCGTCACTGAATTCCCATGTTTTTTGGGACACCCTGTACTAATATTACTTCACAAAAAAATTCCGACCTCTCTTAAGTGAGTTAAGTCTTTGGTTTGTCAAAATTAATTTACAATTTTTTGTTGTTGCAGGGAGGGGAACACGATGCAGGTCCGGATGTGGTTGGATGATACAGAACATGATATGAATCAAGGGTAAGTATTTTAAGATCGTTTATCATAATAATGATAAAAACAATAACTACAGTCAACCACAATTTGAATTAAACAATGATGGTCTGGCATTGCAAATGGATTGTAATTGTAAAGGTATTTGCCCCCCCCCCCCTCAATTCAGATAAAGAGGTCGATTACATTTGATAATATTTACCTTTTTTAATTATATGCAAAAATTTATATACATTTTTTATGATTAAATTATATTTTGTTGAAAATATTACTAATTGATTTTAGTGATGACCATCAGTTCTCACCTCTACACTGGGCGGCTAAAGGAGGACATATTAAAATTGTTGAAATTTTAATAGGTTTGTTATTTTATCAAGAGTTTTATAATCAATTCTTTGTTTCTGATTTATTAATCTCTTCATTTAATTTAAATGTTGTTTTCTTTGTCGCAGTTTTTGTTATAAAAAATGATTTAAAATTCGGTGATGGTGATGGACCAAACCTCTGTAGAGTAAAAAAGTAGATGTTAGCTCCACATTTATTAAAAATATATTTCGGTCTGGGTTGACCCTCGTCAGTTCTAACGATATAATAACCATCAAAATCGGTAAAAAAAAAATTAAAAAAATTTTGTTAAAAATCACAAGAAAATAAATAAACAAAAAAGATTATTCAAAATAAAAATTTGGGCTGTCAAATGGACATAAGGGAAACGAACTCAGATTATGAGATGGAAAAAAAGATAATCTGCAAATATTCACTTTAAATAAAAAATGTTTTAAGACAATTATTATTCCTTGAGATTGTTTCTGTCACAAAGGTTAAAAACAAACTGTTTATATGTATGTGTATAAAGCGGTTGTGGGGGTCGAACTATATAACGAACTTTTCCGTTAATCGGGGGAGAGGATTTTTTGAAGTTTATTTTTCGGTCATGTCTCTACTTCATTTTTTTGACAATTTACTAAACATTCAGATCATTAATCCATTGTAGAATTTCTGGAATATTTTCCAGATGCATTAAGATAAAAATAAAGTTCTTCCATCTGTTCCCAACAGTTTCAAATATTGCCACAAGAATTCCACTTTCGACATTCAACAGTTTCCCTTATAATATAAAGGGACTGTAAGCCTAATTTCAAGTGAGCTTCCATATAAAGATGAGAATCCCCGATTCACAACAAAACCCTTTAAACCTTCGACTGATTTCAGACATTTTCACATATATCTGTTTTCACTTTGTTTGCAAGCTGTTATATGATTTAGAAATATCAATCGTCCCTTTCTAAAAGTAGCAAAAAATAAAAATTTACTTTTGAAACGTAGAACAGTAGATCTGCTTTCGAGTTACTACGCAAGTAACAGATCAGTTGTTAAAGGTCCGCGCACAGTCGCGCTTTAAGGAAATTCAAGTGGGTTTCGATATGTTTTAACAGAAAGTTATTTCTACTCAATTAACAGTAAAAGGTTTCAAGGGTACCGTTGAGAATCGGGAATTGCCTTCTTTACATGCAGGGTCACTTTAAATTATCCTTACAGTCCCTTTTAGCATACTCAGGAAACTTGTTATACTGATGAATAGGGTTAAGGTGGTTTTATTTTTATAATTAAAAATTCAATATTTGACCAATATACAAATACACAGTACACACAGAACAGCGTTAAATTATAATGGCACCGATACAAAGTTGTTTTTTTTTCGCCAGAGACCTTGCTCCCTCCTCCACCCCCCCGCCCCCCCTACTGTCCGCACAAACTTCCTTTTTAAAAAAATTTACATATAATAAAGAGTTTTTAAAAGTGATATATTTAGGCGGTTTTTTTTAACTTTTGTTATGATAGGACGAGGTGCACGTGTGAATACAACGAATATGGGAGATGATACACCTTTACATCTAGCTGCAGCTCATGGCCATATGGAAGTCGTGCAAATTGTAAGTTCTTTAACAGTTTTTATATATTTGGCTTATTTGTTTGTCATGGGTATCCTGATGGTTTGTATCCAATAAACGTTAAAAGTAACTCCAGTGGTTAGGATCCATTTAATTTTGATGCGGATCCGGATCCTGGATCCGCACTGGAAAAAAATGGATCCGGATCCGGATCTAGGTCATTTCTATAAGATTTACTGAATCTTTTTAACAAAAAATAATTTTCAAATTTTTTGTTTTATTTTTTTCGCATATTTTTATCTTTAAACTTGATGAACCATTCAGAAATAAGGAAATTTTTATAATCTCTCTTTTTTTCAAAAGTTCAGATTCTAGTTTTAGGAGTAAAAAACGTTTTTTTTTTGCAGTTTTTGGTTGATATTTTACCCCTTGGATCCGGATCCTAAGCAACGGTTTAACTGGTTGGGCCCAACATTTTTGTGATATCTCACATGAACGACATGAACCCATAGGTCGGCCGAAATGGAAAATTTTGCTTAAAAAAGAATGTTGTTTTAAATTTCTGGAATTCCACCAGAAAAATGTGCAAAAAGTTTAATTTTACGACATGTAAAAAGGAAAAGAATTAGCTTGAACATCAACAATCAACACTCATCAGTTTAAATTGATAGAAAATTAAAACTAGATATTTCGAAACTCTGAAACTAGTAGACATAAAAATATGATCTTATCTCATAACCCTCGAACCTGGCGACGGTCTGGGGGTCCATGTCGGTGATCTTTACAGATCCCTTTCTTAATATTTAATACTTAAAATCTGTTTCTATATATTTGTAGTTGTTGAGGAATAAAGCCGACGTAAATTTTGTGAACGAGCACGGGAATAGTCCCTTACATTACGCCTGCTTCTGGGGGTATACGGAGATAGCAGAGGAACTAGTAGAGTGGGGAGCTACGGTAATATACTTCCACTTGTACTTGTAAAAATTAATCCGAATCCTACCCAGATCTGAACAATTCTTTATGATTACTGATGTTTTTGTTACAAAAGAAAAATTTACAAAATTACGTCTTCTTTTTCATTTTAACTTGCCGGACTATCAGAGAAAAATAAGTATTAAATTTGTAGTTTGAGAGCAAAAAGTTATTTCATCAGATGGTCAATATTTTCCACTTGGATCTACAGCTCAGATACAGAATATTTTCCACTTGGATCTACAGCTCAGATACAGAATATTTTCCACTTGGATCTACAGCTCAGATACAGAATATTTTCCACTTGGATCTACAGCTCAGATACAGAATATTTTCCACTTGGATCTACAGCTCAGATACAGAATATTTTCCACTTGGATCTACAGCTCAGATACAGAATAGTTTCCACTTGGATCTACGGCTCAGATACAGAAAGACAAAATGTTGACCCGGCCCGTGGTCTTTACCATAAGCGGTAGACTAGTTGTTTTCTGTTGATAACTCTTTTTAATGATAATGATAATTATAACTAGTCAACAACCGTTTCAAGAATTTTCCATTGAATATCAGATGATACAGGGTCACCCACAAAGGATTTGACATCCATGACGACCTAAAAATCTTTGATTTAAAATTTTAAAGTTGGATTTTGTCTATTCATGGCGAACTAAATAATAACCAGAACTCTCGCATTTTTTTGTTAGCATTAAAATTGGTCTTAAGGGACAAATTTAAATAAAATACAATTTGTTATGTACTCAATATACAGTACAACTACTTTAGGTGACAGTACAGAACAAGTACGGAGAAACCCCTCTAGATAAATGTTCAAACCATATTGCACAGATTATACATGGTCAGTTCTTATTCTTTAAATCAAATAATTTCAAAATTACTGTAATAACTTATTTATGTGTTTCTTTCGACGTTTTGTAATTGGTTGTTCCACAACCCTCGACTTTTAGCTTAGATTTTTTACCACTTTTTTGCCACTTATGCACACATCTTTTTTACTAGTTTTATACTTTTTCTATACAGTTTTTATCAAATACTTCTTAGAAGATTTGTTTTCTATGAAAGGGTATACATTTTTATCTGAAAAAAGTCTTAAAGAAATAAAATCAAGAACGAATTGTTTTCTGATAAATTTAACTAGTCAGTTAGTTATTCTTGGACCAGATTTCATATTTAGTGAGAAATAATTTAACTGCGTAGACATGGTTTAGCCACTTGTCTTAGCTTGAACGCCGGCATGCAAGAGAAGAAGTTCAACTTCATAAAGCTGGTCTCTGCTTAAATATTTGATTAGTTTTTTTATAAGTTATTAACTTATTAATTAAATATTTTTTTTTTCATGATACAAAATCGGTCGATTAATTGCATGGTTGTTATTTTTTATTCAAAATTTGGTGATGGTGATGGACCAAACCTTTGTCGAGTAAAAAAAGTAGATGTTAGTCCCACATTTTATAAAAAATATATTTCGGTCTGGGTTGACCCGCGTCAGTTCTTGAGATTGTTTCTGTCATGAAGATTATAATCAAACTGTTATTTTTAGTTAAATAAATGATTGTTGAGTCAAAAGTTAGCTTGTTTTTAAGTAAATTAGTTTAGACGTAATAGTTTTATTTATTGGTGTTAAACTGATTTTTAACTTACATTTTTATTATTTAGTCAACTAGTAAATTTATTTATTGTTAGATTTGTTGATTTATTGATTGATACGTTTATTAATTTGAATTTTTTTCTTTAGGTAAAGCTGCGCAACTTGGCCAGGATATGAAAACCAAGGAGTTTAAGGTAACCAAACCAAACCAAGGAGTTTAAGGTAACCAAACCAAACCAAGGAGTTTAAGGTGACCAAACCAAACTCAAAAATATCTTACAGGGTGTCCCGCATCATATTGGATCCTTTATAGTTTTTAATAGCGATTTTCCAGACTAATCAGATTTATAACTAATTTTAAAAAATTGTATTAGGTTAATAACAAGATTTACATGCAGAGATTATTAGGTTTTTTTTAGCGTTTTGTGTGTATTTTGGCCTTGAAGATAATCCAATATAGTAAAAAAAATAGTAAATTTTATATTGAGTAGATGTAAGGTGAGGGGGTATGGTTTGCGTAGATTTCATCGTGACGTATCAGTACTCACAAGATATCAGAGATCTTTAAAAAGCATTTTTCCAACCCCAATTCACCTGAACTAAAGGTACTTTAGTACACTGTACGCACAAAACTACACCAGACTACAAACTAGTCTTTCAAAGACTATACGTGTACTATACCAGACTAGAGATGAACCGAAACTCAATGTAAACTTTTCAGACATTTTAAACTACATGGATCTAGACATTTAAACTATAAAACTAGACCCTTATACACTGAATATCATACCAGACCTATTTATTATAAGATATAACTAGACCATGAGAGACCAGAGACCAGACTTGAATATACTTTCTTTAATGCAGGATCAGAGTTGGTTGGGATTAAAGACAAGGAGTAGGGACGCTACACTCTCCAGACACAAGGAAAATCATAAATTAGATTTTTCATTTTTCACTATAAAGAAATAAAATCTTGATGTTCAAAGTATACGCATCCTCTTTTTACGGCGCGCTGTGTCTGTGTTGAGCTCATTATTAAATATAATGGAATAGTTGATTGATTTTTAATCCAGGGAATAAACATAAATGAGCTCTACTTACACACCAAGATTTCAACAACGTAAGTATCATCCGTTTAAAAACAATTGATTAGAAGCTTTATGAAAATAATTATTTTGTAGATATTTTTGAGATTTGATTTTTTGGGGGTTTTGGTTTTAAACTTCCCTTTAAGTGTTCATTAGTTAACCTAAGAAATTAGTTAGTTTTTAATCCCGTTTTTATATGCAGACCGAGCGGAGAGACCTGGCGAGGCAAATGGCAAGGAAATGAGATTGCGGCAAAGATCCTGGCGCTGCGCGAGTGTACACCTCGAATCTCCAGAGATTTCAATGAAGAATATCCAAAACTCAGGTTAAAAAATCTTATAAAAAAGTATTGTATCGGTTATTCAATGCTTTTTGAAAAGCCAGATTCATGTAGTATTTTTGATTAAAACGTTTTTTAAAATGTTTAGAATATTCTCGCACCCGAACGTTCTGCCTGTTATTGGTTGTTGTAACTCCCCTCCTAACCTGGTTGTAATCAGTCAGTACATGCCGGTCGGTAGCTTGTACCATGTACTTCATGAAGGAACAGGGTAGGTTATTCTAGTTACTATATGTCTGTATGTATATTTGTCTAGGTTCTAGTCTATTTCTTTAGGTAGTTGTGTAATAAATCTAGGTCCCGAGATTACTCTAATCAAAGTCTAATTCTAGTCTCACTGACTCTATCTCTAGCCAAAACTCAAGGCTCTCAAACTCAAGCCAAAACTCTAGGCTATGTATTCGTCCGTATTTCACAAAGGTTAATCTATTACTAATTTATTTTATATACAGGTAAAATCAAAACTGACCGTAATGGACAGTCAGGGTCAACATTTAAATAGATAAGATATATTACTAACATAGATAATAAGGATCGTGATAACATAACAACAGAAAATACTACAGTTGTATATTTGTTTTGGTCACTGTCTTTATGTCTATGTTACTGTCTTTTTTTCTAGGTTATTGTATATTTGTCTAGGTTACTGCCTGTATGTCTACCTTACTGTCTGTTTGTTAAGGTATTTGTATATTTGTCTAGGTTACTGTCTGTTTTTCTAGGTTACTGTCTGTATGTCTATGTTACTGTCTGTTTGTCTAAGTTACTGTCTGTTTTTCTAGGTTACTGTCTGTTTGTCTAGGTTACTTTATGTTTGTATAGGTTACTGTCTGTATGTCTATGTTATTGTCTGTTTTTCTAGGTTACTGACTGTATGTCTATGTCACTGTATGTTTGTCTAGGTTACAGTCTGTATGTATATGTTACTTGTCTGTTTGACCAGGTTACTTTCTGTTTTTTAAGGTTATTGCATATTTGTCTAGGTTACTGTCTGTATGTCTAGGTTACTTGTCTGTTTGACTAGGTTACTGTCTGTATGTCTATGTTACCTACTGTATGTCTAGGATATTGTATATTTGTCTATGTTACCTAATGTATGTCTACTGTCTAGGTTATTGTATATTTGTCGTATGTTACCTACTGTATGTCTAGGTTATTGTATATTTGTCTATGTTACCTAATGTATGTCTAGGTTATTGTATATTTGTTTATGTTACCTAATGTATGTCTACTGTCTAGGTTATTGTATATTTGTCTATGTTACCTACTGTATGTCTAGGTTATTGTATATTTGTCTTAATAGTAAATACTGCAATGATCCGACCTAAGATTCTGGCAACCTTCATTTAGTTAAACGAGGGAGAAAGGAGGGGGGAGGGGAGGAGGGGAGAAGGGCCGGGTTAATGGGACATAAAAAGGGACTAGGGAGTCGAAGGGAAGGAAGTTTAAGGAGAAGCAAGGGGGGGGTCAAGTACAGAATAGGGAATGTTTTTGGTTTGTGTTTGACATTTAAAGTTTTTAAAACTTAGGGTTCATTCTAGGGGTGGGGATTGATAAATCGACGAGAATTTGTATTGAATGGATGCCAAGGCTTAAGGACTGTAGATTCAATATTCTGAAGGTTGGACAGGAGAGGATATTATTTTTATGCTTTTCCTTCTTGTAACGGTTTTTTAACCAAATCTTTCCTTCCTGGTATGGATTTTGTATCTTGGATTGACCTGGATTTGTGGAATCAATTGGTGCATTAGAATAAGCTCCAGTTTCTAAATAAATTGTTAAAAAATGTTTAACATTAATAAATTCTTGTATTTTAGATTAGTTGTGGATACTGTTCGTGCTCTTCAGTTCTCCATTGATATTGCTAAGGAAACACAGATCTCACATTCTCTTTTCTTCCTTTTTTGTTTAAATTCATGATTATTATAAAATAAGTTGTACCTTGTATTTGATTTTTTTTCTTGACACCCTGTTAATGTCGTTTTTCTGTAGGTCACTTAAAGTTTTTAGTGTTTTTTTATTTGGTTTTGAAAATTAGTTATAAACTTGTATTTAATTGCAAAAAAAAAACTTTTTTAAAACTATGATATTTGATTTCTGTTCCTGATCTAGGGAATGGCGTTCCTCCACAGCCTGGAGCGCCAGCTGCCCCGTCTTTATCTTAGCAGCAAACATATCATGGTAAGGAATATACCCTAAAAACAACTTATGTCCCGCCTTAAATGAATAACTTTTTGTTGCCTATGTGCTCAATGTCCCGGAAAGGTGCCTGATGAATTTTCCCAAATTGTTCCGTTTTCGGAGTTTTAATTCTAAAGACACTATGGGCTTCAGAAGTTATTATTCAAAACAAAAATAATGCCAATTTTTATTAAATATTCTGAATTTTCGGGAAATTCACAAAAAAAATAATTTTTTAACACCTTTAAAATAATCATAACCTAGAATAATACCATTAAATTCAAGAATTACCCCTGATTTCGAAAAATGGGTAAAATTAAGAAAGGTACGAGAAATTGGGAGCAAAACCTTCTCCTTGTTCCTCTCCTATCCTTCTTGGCAAATTATCATTTCCCCCTTAATGATTTTTTTCTTCCAAGTAGTTTAATGGGTTTGCGTGGACCGCAAAAATTTGTATAAGTTTTTTTCACTGTATTGGGCAAAATAATTTTTTTAGTTGACAATTTTGAAAAGTACATACCCCTGACCCTTTTTATACTCCCTCCTCCCCCCTTATGCAGTAAAAAATAAACTGCAGAGTTTTTGATAAAGTAAATCCAATTTTTATCATTGCGGCATTTTGCACTATCTTTCAGGGGATTATATTTCATTTTATTTGTTAGAAATATCATTTTCATTTTTTAACGTCTGAAATATTGTGTAGCAAAAATTATTTTGTTTTGCATTTTTCAGTTAAAGCGCAACCTTTTGCATTTATCGGATATATATCAGGATACATCAGGATATCCTTGTAAACCCTTCAATCAATTGATGGGATCAAAATGTATATAACAATTTATATTTTGATGTTGTCGCAAATCAAAATTTAAATCAAACAGTTCTGAAATTTTATTTTTTTTAATTAATGTCTGTTTAGATTGATTGTGTGTCTGATGATGAACTAGTTGCAAGAATAAATATGGGAGATTCCAAGTTTAGTTTCCAGGAGAAGGGGAAGGTTTATCATCCTGCTTGGATAGCTCCTGAGGTAGGTGTAAATAGTATAACACTGGTTCCAGGAGAAGGTTTATCATCCTGCCTGGATAGCTCCTGAGGTAGGTGTAAACAGTATAACACTGGTTCCAGGAGAAGGTTTATCATCCTGCCTGGATAGCTCCTGAGGTAGGTGTAAACAGTATAACACTGGTTCCAGGAGAAGGTTTATCCCACTACTTGGATAGTTCCTGATTTAGGTGTAAACAGTAAAACACTGGTTCCAGAAGAAGGTTTATCCTTCTACCTGGATAGCTCCTGAGGTAGGTGTAAACAGTAAAACACTGGTTCCAGACGAAGGTTTATCCTACTACCTGGATAGCTCCTGAGGTAGGTGTAAACAGTATAACACTGGTTCCAGGAGAAGGTTTATCATCCTGCCTGGATAGTTCCTGAGGTAGGTGTAAACAGTATAACACTGTTTCCAGGAGATAGTTTATCCTACTACCTGGATAGCTCCTGAGGTAGGTGTAAACATTATAACACTGGTTCCAGGAGAGGGTTTATCCTACGACCCGGATAGCTCCTGAGGTAGGTGGTGTATAGTAATGGGTCCAGGAGAAGGTTTATCCTACTACCTGGATAGTTCCCGAGGTAGGTGTGTGGGTCTCGGAGAAGGTATATATACTACCTGGATAGCTCTTTGAGGTAGTATATAAAACTATGTCCAGAAGAAGGTTTATCCTAATCCAAA
The DNA here is from genome assembly GCF_000591075.1 of Eurytemora carolleeae. NCBI lineage: Eukaryota > Metazoa > Arthropoda > Copepoda > Calanoida > Temoridae > Eurytemora > Eurytemora carolleeae. The sequence continues at coordinate 720,528 of NW_019396160.1, forward strand.
ATTCGTTTAAGAAAATTTTGATAAAGATGTTTGTAAACCATTAAGGTCTATTTAAATCCAGGAACCCGGAAACATAAAACTGTAAAGTGTTTATCTAGCGGATCTCAACATCCTATCTGTGAAAAATATTATTATAGAATTGATACTTTTACAAATATAAATAATACTGCAGGCCCTGGTAAAGCATCCTAATGAACTGAACTCACGAGCTGCGGATATGTGGAGTTATGCAGTCCTGCTCTGGGAGCTGGCTACTAGGGAGATACCATTCGGAGATATCCATCCTATGGAGCTAGGGATGAAGGTAAAAAGAGAGCTAGAAGATCGATCTTTTGAGCATTAAAAAGATCGTACGATCTTAATGTCATAACTATTAGAGAAAGTCTCGTCTTTTTAAAGTATGGACGACTGTTCGATCTTTCGAATATCAGGAAGATATTCGATCTTTTAATTATTAAGATAGTTTGATCATTCAAACATCAGGAAGATAATTCGATCTTTCGAATATCTTGAAAGATAGCATTAAGATAGTTAGATTTTTCAAATGTCATGATTAGCGTTTTGATCTCTCAAATTTCAGGAAGAAAGTTGGATCTTTTGAATATCTGAAAAGATACCTTAAAGATAGTTAATATTTTCGAATGTGGTTAAAATGGTTCGATCTGTCAGATGTCGGGGAAAAAGATCTTTCTTACTGCGTATCAGCGGAACAAATGTTTTCTTCGACAAAAAAATATAATTGTTTCAAACAACGAGCAGAAAGATATTTACTTCATTTAAAGACGGATGACAATTTAAAATATGAAACTTGTAATTCCTTTAATTCTTTAATCCTATCAAAAGTTTCTTGCTTTTTGTTATTCAAATTTAACCGTTCCATGAAACCCGTTTTCTTGCAGGTTTTCACAATACCATAGATGCTTTTATATCTAATTAAATTCAAAATTTAATTAAATTTATTGAACTATCAATCAAAAATATTTAAATGATAATATTTAGATTAAAAAGTAAAATTTTGTAGATTGCAACAGAAGGATTAAGACTTGATGTGTCTCCAGGAATATCTCCTCACATGGCAAAATTGATCAGGTTTCCATAAACTCTTAACTCTAAAACCTAATGGAGATAAAATAAAATTCAAATCCACCAGAAATGTGGGAAATTATTTTTGAAACATTGGGGAACAAATGAAACTTAAACTTGCGTGTTTTTTTCACACCCACTTAAAAAAAAATATTTTATCCATTGACCCACATTTTTCTCAAGAATTAAAAATGTTTACAGACCTAATACTGCGATTTTTTAACTTTATTTAATCCTAGGATCTGTATGAACGAGGAGCCTGGTAAACGACCAAGTTTTGATATGATTATACCGATCCTGGAGAAAATGAAGAAATAGTTTCTTATATACACCAACACTGAAGCTCTATCTCAGTTATAAACCCAACCCTGGAGCTCTAACCTGGAGCAATAACGACATCAACCTAACACAAATGGGTTATTAAAAAATCTGGTTTAAAAAATATTACCAACCTATTAAAATTGATTGAATGTTTCTAGTCCATTCTTTACCCTTCATTCACTGAATAAGTAAAACAATAACAAGTTGACAAATCACTAGTTTCTTCCCAGCTTACTGCTTTGCACTGATAGTTAGTAGTTGAGTGTTTTCAGTTTTCAAACTACAAATGTTAAATTATGAATTTAGAGAAAAGACGACTTTTAGAAATCCTCCCATTATTCCCATGTACATGCCGCGGATTTACAAAATGAAACCAACAATAGAAAAGAGGGTCCAACCAATGCTTTCATCAGTATTTTTCCAAATATGTTATGTCTGTCAATGTTCAATGTTAATTATGTTTAATTGTTAATAATATAAAGATATAATCTGTTAATAACAAAACTTAAAGGGAGTAACATAAAGTGCCTAATTACCAGTAATTAACCTCGAGTAGTTAATAATGTCCGTTAATTTATTTCAGTGTTAACTAATACACAATCGTATTTTACAATGGTGCTATTTGATGTAAAATATAAATTTAATAATATTTTATTTACTATTTACTGTATCAAACTTCAGAAGTTTCAGATTTTAAATGTTCTTTTAAAAAATGGAATGGATGAATGGAAGGAGAATTTTTGGAATGCACAGGACGGATGAAAAGAAAATATGATGATGAGGATGATAGGATAGGAGAATGGACTGCAATTGATGAGTTGAAGGAGAGGAGGATGAATGAGAAGTGAGGACGGATTGGAAAGGATATGAAGTAAGGATGGATAGGACAACGAATGTGAAGTAAGGACGGATTGGAAAAGAAATTGTAAGAATAGAGAATGAACTGAAAAGAATATAGAGTTAGAATAGATACGAATGGTTGTGAAGTAGTGATAGATAGGAAAGGATAGAAGAATAGATGTAAAGTGAGGATGGATAGGAAAAGACAGAAGAATGGATGTAAAGTGAGTGATGAGTTGAAGGAGAGGAGGATGAATGAGAAGTGAGGACGGATTGGAAAGGATATGAAGTAAGGATGGATAGGACAACGAATGTGAAAGTAAGGACGGATTGGAAAAGAAATTGTAAGAATAGAGAATGAACTGGAAAGAATATAGAGTTAGAATAGATAAGAATGGTTGTGAAGTAGTGATAGATAGGAAAGGATAGAAGAATAGATGTAAAAGTGAGGATGGATAGGAAAAGACAGAAGAATGGATGTAAAGTGAGGATGGATAGGAAAGGATAAAAGAATAGTTGTGAAGTAGTGATAGATAGGAAAGAATAGAAGAATAGATGTAAAGTGAGTATGGATTGGAAAGGATAGAAGAATGGATGTAAAGTGAGGATGGATAGGAAAGGATAGAAGAATAGTTGTGAAGTAGTGATAGATAGGAAAGAATAGAAGAATAGATGTAAAGTGAGGATGGATTGGAAAGGATAGAAGAATGGATGTAAAGTGAGGATGGAATGGAAAGGAAAGTAGGATGGATGAGAAAAGAGGATGGATTGGAAAGGAGGACGGATGGAAAATGTCTAATCCAACTACGAGGCTGAATAATGTTCGGAACTCAGTTAGATCTAACCCAGTAAACTAGAAACTTCGTTCCAGTCTCTAGTTTCTCCTCTAGTACATATTTCTCTACATATAGCTTAGTTTCGTTATTTACCAGTTTTTACACGGTTTTTATTTTCAGTTTTATTGTTTTTTTTTTAATCCTGGTCTCATTTTCTTATTTAAAGTTTCTTTGGTACCCTTTTTCTTACTCTCAGTACAGCACAATGCACATTTTCCAAAGTTTCATTACAAGCTAATTTCTGAAATTGTAACTTTTTTACTTAACCTTAATGAATTTGAATTTATTGTCTTAGTTATTCAGTTATTGTTTCAACTTTCATTTTTTTTTTGATTCTTTAACTTTTTGGGTTTTTCAAAATTTGATTTCCTTGGTTTTCTTTAGTATCCTTCCTTAATATTTTATCTTAAAAGAAGTTTCCCATTAGTTACATTAGTTTCAAGTTTTTATAATTTGTTAATTTCCATAGTTTCTGAACTTCATGCTTAATATGATTGTCGAAGAACTTTATCTTTATATTGATGATGCGATTATTTGAGCTTTGATACAGTGTGACCCACACAGAAGGCGACTTTAATGACGACTTCTCAAACTCTTTAAAGAAGGTCTCAAAGGATACAGTGCGACCCGCACAAGAGGAGATTTTAATGACGACTTCTCAAACTCTTTAAAGAAGGTCTAAAGGCAGTAAATCTAAAAATTATACATATATTTGTTCAGCAACGGGACCAGATTTAATGGATAGCGAGAACCACTTCTCTTAATCTTAAACCAGGGCAAAAGAAGTTGTTAAACTACCTCTGCCAGTTCAGCTACTTCTCGTTTTTAATAAAATCTGGTCCCTGTACACTGCACACTCACAGCCAGTACTGTACGGTGGTCTTCAAAATGTCTTCCTTTGTTGGAATATCTGTATCTTTAACTCGCAACATTCGAATTTCTGAACAAAAGAAAAGGGAAAAAATTACGAAATCTCGTCTGACACTGATAAATCTATTTGCCATTGTAACCCTCAAATTGAAAGACAAGTTAGACGTTAAGCAATTTGTATTATATTTTTAGAATGGACCAATAGAGTTATCATGGGGAACTTTTGCCGTGGATCCCAGGTTTGTTTAAAATCTTTAATATTATCCAGGTTTGGGGTTTGGTCACTAACTATTGATGCAGAGGCGCAACTGAGATATTTTGTAGAGGGAAGGGGGATTCTGATGTTACCAATTCTGCCCCCCCCCCCCCCCATCATCGTCCATTGCTTACAATGTTCGCCTTGGGAAGATAGGATACTAGATAACACAAGAATTAATTTTAGACGAAATACAAGAATATGCAAAAGTTAATGAATATTGTATACAAGAATATGCAAAGATTAATTGAAGATTAAATACAACAATATACAATAATTAATTGAGGGCGGATAAAAACTAGATTACGTAAGAATACACACCTTGGGTATCTGCTCAGCTAGAGTAAGTCCTCTTAGTTCAGTCCGAGCGCGTTTGGGCGCGCGGTCTCGTCTAGGTGAGGAGTAGGGAGATCAGCAAGGAGAGGGACCACCTGGTACCGCACAAGCAACAGGAACAGGTGCGCTTCCGGATCAGTCCTCTGGGGTTTCGAGAAGGACGAGAAGAGACGAGGTTCAGACTTGTATACGAAGTAAACACGGAAAGGCCTTAAGGTCTTCGGTACATCAGTATCTAGAAAAAGGACACTGCTAGAGATATGACATGGTAAAGAAAGATAGACAAGGACATAATAAAGATCACAAAGTATCAGACATATAGCAGTGCCATCCTGGAGGACTCCAGAGGAGATCGGGAGAGATAGTGCAGCCATGAACGGAACCTAGATATAGGTTGTGTGAATGGGGTGGCGTTATATAAAAATTATTTAAAGATAAAATAGAGTCAATTGCGTTATTTGTTTATAATTAAGCTTAACTTTTCAAATTTTCAGGAAAAATACCTATATCTCACTTTAGTTAAATACAAATTGTTTGAAAAAACAAATTGTTTGAAAACCTTTTCTCCCACATAAATCTTTCTTTCTATTATTTTGAAAATATAAATTATCAAAAAGTATATCTTATTTAGAAAATTCGTAAAACAAATAAAATTAATATCACAAAAAAAATCCTGGTGCTTTCCTCCTCCTCTTGGCCTTCCTTTTCCTTTTCCTGTCTCGTCCTTTTTCTCTTCCTCTTCCACTTCCACTTCTTCTTCCACTTCCTCCTGGCAGGTTATTCTTCTTGCTCTAGCCTTGAGCATTTTCTCTTCGTACATTATTAAAAAACATAACAAATTTTGGAGATTTTTACGAAGTTCAAGATTTTTTGTAAAAAAATTGGGTCCGATCGGTTCAGCCGTTTTGACGTTTATTAATGTAAAACTATAACCAAACTCCGCAATTTCTTGTATAACCAAATACCACAATTTACGAAAATATTTTAATTTAATATTTAATTGTATTTCATAGCTACAAAATTTCAAAAATGCATTATTTTGCATACTTCTTTTTCAATGTCTTTTAAATGTTACACTGAGTGAAACAAAAATTTCTTGACTACAGATACATATACAAACTTGATTAAAACATTATAAGCAGAGGTTAACATATTGGGGTGAAAGAAAGATCTAACCAAATTCAGCAATTTTAATACAACCAAATAATGCACTTTACGCCACTAGTTAATGCAAAAATTATTTAAAGATAAAATACTAGATAACACAATAATTAATTAAAGATAAAATACCAGATAATACAATAATTATTTAAAGATAAAATGGTAGATAATACATAAATTAATTGAAGGTAAAATACTAGATAATACAATAATTAATTAAAGATTAAATACTAAATTATAAAATAATTAATTGACGGTAAAATACTAGATAATACAATATTTAATTGAAGATTAAATACTAGATTTTAAAATAATTAATTGAAGGTAAAATGCTAGATATACAATAATTAATTGAAGATTAAATACTAGATTATACAGTCATTAATTGATAATTAAATACTATATTATACAATAATTAATTGAAGATTAAATACTAGATTATACAATAATTAATTGAAGATTATACAATAATTAATTGAAGATTAAATACTAGATTATCCAACAATTAATTGCTCTCTCTCCCGAGGGGAGAGAGAGCAATTTCTAGTCCGAGCCACATTCTCTTCATTTTCTCGTCCGAGCCACCTCGAAATCCTAGTCCTTTGAATATTAGCTTTTTAAAGTGTTCAATTCTCCAAAGAAAAAGCAATTTTTTAAGAATCTGGTCACGTTAGAACATTAACGAAATATTGAATTTTTATAAATCGAAATAAATACTTTCAATAGAATTTAATGTACTAAAAAATATTCACCTTTTTTACGCGCATTTTCAGATAATCTAGGTGTAGAATGCCGCAAATAATTCCAAAATTATAGAACTTTAATTCTTTTTTGGTAATTTTAGCGAAAACCAAGAATTTTTCGGGTGGTTCCATGGGAAAAATTATAGGCAAAGGTATGCCAAATATTTTGCTATTTATTTCGTATCACAAAGGTTAGCCTTTACGGAGGCAGAAGGAGAATAAGTTTCACCTAAATAAAATTTGACATCATTCTCATGGCTTTGAAGATTTTAACATGATGTAATCATTGCAATACTTTAGTCTATCCATATTTTATGCCCTAACGTGGCCTGATTTTTAAAAGATAGCTTTATCTTCAAGATTTAGAAACTTAAAAACACATAATAAGCGAAGGACGAGTATTTCGAGGTGGCTCGGACGAGAAAATGAGGAGAATGTGGCTCGGACTAGAAATCGTTGTGGCTGACCTTCCTCCCCTCCTCTCCCTCCATAAACCATCAGCAGAGACAAAGAAATGTTTAACTTCCCAACATTAACAGTATTAATATGTATATTTAATCTGAAATCGTATTGAATCCTGCCAGTATTCAGTTTTTATTGGCCCCGAAACAATAGTTGGATTTAAAATTTTAGATTTTAAAGATACATTTTAAAGATTCAGAATGTTCGTTCATTTTCCATCTTATTTCATTCGTTTTCTAAGTGAACGATTGTTTTTTCAGAAAAATCGTTTGTTCAAAAAAAAACGTACGTGCATAAAAAAGAGGATAAGATTTAGATGTCAGGTTAAACAAGAAGGATAAGATTTAGATGTCAGGTTAGTGCATGGAGGATAAGATTTAGATGTCAGGTTAGACATGGAGGATAAGATTTAGATGTCAGGTTAGAATTTAGATGTCAGGTTAGAATGGAGAATAAGATTTAGATGTCAGGTTAGACATGGAGGATAAGATTTAGATGTCAGGTTAGACATGGAGGATAAGATTTAGATGTCAGGTTAGAATGGAGAATAAGGTTTAGATGTCAGGTTAGACATGGAGGATAAGATTTAGATGTCAGGTTAGACATGAAGGATAAGATTTAGATGTCAGGTTAGACATGGAGGATAAGATTTAGATGTTAGGTTAGACATGGAGGATAAGATTTAGATGTCTGGTTAGTTCATGGAGGATAAGATTTAGATGTCTGGTTAGACATGGAGGATAAGATTTAGATGTCTAGTTAGACATGAAGAAAAAGATTTAGATGTCTAGTTAGACATGAAGGATAAGATTTAGATTTCTAGTTAGACATGAAGGATAATATTTAGATGTCAGGTCAGGCCTAAATATCCATAACAATTTCAATCTTAAGCAGCGTTTTTAAATTGGCCTGAATTCCCCCACATTGAATGTTATTATTAGATCCCCCCCCCCACATCTAAACATATCTCCCCCTCTAGGTTATATACCCATGCATTTATATTAGGAAATATGGCCTAGATATGACTAAAGAGATGAATATATGTATAATGTAATCTCTACCTATATATCTAATATATAATATATTTATCATATATATAATGTAAAATTATTTCCACGGTGCTTGATAAATATCCAGTCACTGGTAATAAATGGATTTAAGGCTGAGACTTGAGCTTTGCTACTTTCAGTCATTTATCTATCTATATATCTATCTATATATCTGTCTATGTATCTATATATATATCTATCTATCTATCTATCTATCTATCTATCTATATATCTATCTATATATCTATCTATCTATATATCTATCTATGTATCTATCTTTCTATATGTTTATATTTCTGATCTTCTATGATCTATAATATCGTCTATTTATCTTACCATCTATCTATTTATCTCCAATTAACTTTATATCTATCCATCTATCTGTATATATCACGTGGATTTAACGGTTCTGTCAATATTTCAGAAAACTGTGACTTTCGACCACAATTTGACCCCTTTTACATAATTGTATAGCCTTTTATTTTAAATACTTTTTTGTTGGCATATACATTTTGAATGAAGAAGTATAAAATAAACAAATCTGTAAGTCTAAATACTCGACTGTTGAGTTATAGACGAAAACACGTTTGATTTCAAATAAAAGAAACCAAATGCTTCACTCTCTCGTTAGTTCAGGGTGATATATATTTCTTTCTGTCTGTTTATTTATCTAACTGTCTATATATCTATCCTGCTATTTATTTATCGTTCTATACATGTATCTACATATCTAACTATCTATCTACATATATATCGATCGATCTAAATATCTATCTATCTATCTATTTATCTATCTATCTATCTCGGAAATCGGAAATCTTAATTAACTCATGAGTAATACTATTTGTTTCCGATCCAATATACATCTATTTTACATCTATCCAATACCTTCAATCCTTTTCTACTAATTTATGCGTTCTTAATCTAAAAAAAAATCTGTCATTTCTGTTGTCATTTATTTCTTACATGTTTATAAGGACTTTGTTTCTTTGGAACTTTTTTCATCTTTCATCATCCTTCTTCATCTTTTTTCATCTTTCTTCATTATTCTTCATCTTTCTTCATCTTTATCTTTTCCATTTCCCTATCTGCACACGTCAAACTAAAGTAAATTAAACGAAAGATCAAAATATTTAATGTTTTTAATCCATAAAATAAAAACCAAAGTTTCTACGAGGTCACAAAGTCGTAGCAGTAGTGAATTTACTTTCTCCTCCTGTCTAGTTTACAGTGATCATCCTTTCATTTCGCCAACAATTCTCAATACTTGAATATATTCCTCCCCCCCCCCGTCCTGCTATCCTTCCTCTTTTCTATCCCCCCCCCCCACGGTCCTTATATCCTTCCCTTTTTCTAACCCCCCCTGGTTCTTCGATCCTTCCCTTTTTCTATTTCCGTTAATTCGACCCCTCTCAACATTTTTTTAATTGGATCCATCGCTCCCAATCGATGACTTCCTTTTTCCCATTCATTTTTCAACTCTCTTCTGATTCTAGATTTGAAGAATGAAAAATGAAAAATGAAGATGACGGAACAGGATAAAATGAAAAGTTGTGTGTTAGAGAACAATCTTCAGGTCATTTTTCATCCTAAAATCTTGAAAATTAATTTAATTTTACATCCTTCCTTTAACATTCCTTCTCTCTCTATAAATCTCTCTCTGTTACATATATGCAATGCATAGCCAAGGTATGTATGCAAATTTTGTAACATTTTTTATTCCAATATCTTCAAGAGTATTTTCTCAGTTTCCTGTATAATTAATTAAATAAATCATATCGTTATGTTCAACCTATCAATAATGACCAAAGATTTCATGGTCTCTCAAAAAATTATGATACACTAGGTAAAGCTTTTAGACATGGCTATCAAAATGGTAGAATCAAAGGAGAATGACTAAAAACTAAAATGTTATTAATATGTATTCTTTGTCATACACTATATGACTTTTTCACGTGGAGAACACATTGATTTTGTACGGAGGCAAATCAAAAATACAGTTTTTTGCTTGTTTTAGGTATTGAACATTTTCAATATCTCTTGTATATTGAATATATTTTCAATATTTGGTGTAGATATATTTTATCTTGATGACACCAAATATCCGTGTGTGAAGAAGCATAGATAGACGAGGGGAGGAAGGCCAGTCACAACATTTTCTAATCCGAGCCCCCTCGAAATCCTCGTCCTTCGATTCTTATTCTTGAAGATCTGACAATTTTTTAAAAATCATTGCTGAAAACTTTAGAATGTGATATCCTTAATCCTGATCTTTTAATTAATCTGGAGATTAAATTCATGAGGAGAACAAGCAATATTTAATCTGGAGATTAAGAAAAAGATTGGATTAAGCATTAATCCCGATATCCATCATTCTAAAGTTTTATAGCTCTGGCCACATAAGGGCATAAAATATGGATAGATTTAAGTATGCAATAATTACATCATGATGGAATCTTTATAGCCATGAGAATGATGACAAACTTTATTTAGGTAAAATTTAAATCTCTTCTGCCTCCGTAATGGCCTACCTTCGCGATATAAAATAAATAGCAAAATATTTGGCATTCCTCTGCCTGTCATTTTCCCCATGGAACCCCCCGGAAAAGAATAAAGTTCTTTAACCTCTGAGTTATTTGCGGCATTCTACACCAGGAATATCTGAAAATGCGTGTAAAAAGGGTGAACATTTTTAAGGACATTGAACTTGAAAACTTTAATTCAATTGAAACTATTTTTTTCGATTTACAAAAATTCAATATTTATGACGTGACCCAATTCTTAAAAAATAGTTTCTTTCTGGAGGATTAGACACTTTGAAAAAATAACATAGGAAGGACGAGGATTTCGAGGTGGCTCGGACAAGAAAATGAGAAGAATGTGGTTCGGACTAGAAATTGTTGGGGCTGGCCTTCCTCCCGGCCCTCGGTAGAATTAAGAGTGAGGGAGAAGGGGATATATTTTGATCAATTTTCTTCTCAACATTTATGATTTTTATAACCACAAATACTTTGCCCGTCTTTCTATTTATTTTCTATTAATTGTTGATTCATATTTTTAACAGTTTGTTTGTTCGGAATTATCTTTACTAGTTTGCACTTCAGATTGAAATGATGATGTTTTTACTCAAAACTACTTTCACTGAGGAGCTATTGAGAAGAACAGAGATGCTTTGAATTTGCTAATCTGTACCCGGATACATTGCTTTTCTGATACTTGTGCGTGAAACCAAAACTAGAGGAACAATAAGGTCACAAAGTCGTTCCATCGCCTTTTGTCTAGTTCAGTGTGATATATATCCATATATTTCAACGCCTGACGTAAAATAAATTAATGTTGTAAAAGCATATTTTTTAAAAAGATTTCTTCAGAAAGAAATAAGTTATTTTGAAGCTTGTTAACAAAGTTGCTAGTTGTCAGTGGTAGATGATAAAATTATTCGGTCTGAAACAAAACAAGCAATTATTATTCTTATACTTAGCTATGTATAGTTCTATCGTAGATCAATGTAGTCCTATGTTTACTTCTATCGTAGATCTATGTAGGCTCTGTAGATATCTATCGTAGATCTATTTAGACCTATGTATAGTTCTATCGTAGATCTATGTAGGCCTATGTCTAGTTATATCGTAGATCTATGTAGGCCTATGTTTAGTTCTATCGTAGATCTAAGTAGGCCTATGTATAGTTCTATTGTAGATATATGTTGGCCTATGTATAGTTCTATCGTAGATCTATGTTGGCCTATGTATAGTTCTAACATAGATCAATGTAGGACTATGTATAGTTGTATCGTAGATCTATGTAGGCCTATGTATAGTTCTATCGTAGATCTATGTAGGCCTATGTCTAGTTCTATCGTAGATCTATGTAGGCCTATGTTTAGTTCTATCGTAGATCTATGTAGGCCTATGTATAGTTCTATTGTAGATCTATGTAGGCCTATATATAGTTCTATCTTAGATCAATGTAGGCTCTGTATATATCTATCGTAGATCTATGTAGGCTTATGAATTGTTCTATCGTAGATCTATGTAGGCCCCTGTATAGTTCTCTCGTAGATCTATGTAGGTCTATGTATAGTTCTATTGTAGATCTATGTAGGCCTATGTATAGTTCTATTGTAGATCTATAGGCCTATGTTTCGATCTATCGTAGATCTATGTATAGTTCTATCGTAGATCTATGTAGGCCTATGTATAGTTCTTTCGTAGATCTATGAAGACCTATGTATAGTTCTATCTTAGATAAATGTAGGCCTATGTTTAGTTCTATCGTAGATCTATGTAGGCCTATGTACAGTTATATCGTAGATCTATGTAGGCCTATGCACAGTTCTATTGTAAATCTATGTAGACCTGTGTATAGATCTATCGTAGATCTAAGTATGCCTCTTTAAGTCTGATGTGTATTCTTGTATGCCTAATCTTATCTCCAGAACTGATTTGTATATAGAGTACATTAGAGAAAGCATAATATAATTTTTTATATAAAAATTAATCATAAAAATAATTCCGAAGGAAAGTAATGATCGTCCAACGCCACAAAATAATGTTGTCTACTGTTACTTCTTGCTGAATGAGCATGGTTATGTAGTAAAGCCCTACTCAATAGCTAATCTTCAAAACGTAGTTATCCAGGTACAACCCATCCGCTATCAAAGTCAACCAGGACACTGTCCACAGTTTACAATCCTGTGAACTATCAACCCCACTACCACTGGGCGCGATCTCGGTAGCTTTTAATTGGACTCTAAATGTCACACAGGGACACAAGCGTAGCTTTCAAACAAGCTATTAATCGTGCTCTAAGTGCTTCATAGGGCCACAAGCCTAGCTATCAAACAAGCTATTAACTATCGATTCCAAATTAAAGGGGACAACCTGTTTCAAAACAGGAATCGATTACTCTCTCGCAGTAAGCAGTACGGAGTTACTCTATCAACTAACTTATATTTACTCAGTTTAGTTTAGAACTGGGTCCTTAACTGCGTAATTGTTATATATAACAGAGTTAAACAATTACAATATGGGTATGGCGGAGTTACACAGAATAAGTTTATCGTAATACATGATTTACGTATTTACTAATGGCAGAATTAGCTATATGAACAATGTTCAACATAATTTACTATGGGACTCTATATTTGCTACAGTTATGACAGTCTGAATTTACTAGTGAAAAACTTGTTATTATTAAAAGTTACAGTAACTTAAACAACTAAAAACCTCGAAACATTGTTTTCTCTTAAGCACTCTAAATTCTAATCTTTATAACTATAGGGCCTCTTTAGCTATCTAGAAAAAACTGTATGAATAGATTTCTATGAACATCTCTAACAAACCCCATTAACCGATCTCATATGACTCTAACTAACTATCAATCGAACTATATAACTATCTTTAACGAACTCTACGAAAAACGTTAATCGATTTCTAAAACATCTTTACAAAATTCTAGAGAATCCTGTAAACTGAAATGATATATATCTCTAAAGAACTCTATGAACTAATCTCTGTATAAAGATATCTAAAGAACTCTATGAACTAATCTTTAAATAAAGATATCTAGAGAACTTTATGAACTGATCTCTATATAAAGATATTTAGAGAACTCTATGAACCGTTCTCTAACTATCTCTATAGATAAGAAAGCTCTATGAACCGACCTCTAGTTGTATGGAATTACTTTTTCGGATATTTCTTTTTTGACGGTAACAAATTGTTTAGCACTGATCTTCTATATCCGCTTTGGTTTGGCCAGAGATAGAGGGAGAGGGGAGGAGTAGAGAGTGGAGAAGGGGGTGCGTATTAGATCAACTTCTTTTATTGTAGTCCGAGGGTCTAGATTCAATTTCTGTTATTGCGGATAAATTTCTTATATTGTGGCCCCAGGGTCTAGATCAATTTCTTATATTGCGGTCTCAGGGTCCGGATCAAAACTAAATGTATACTTAGCTCCAATCTCAACCCTCTATAAAGTTAGAAGTCAGATATTTATCAATCATGTTGTTAGATTTGTTTTTCAACTTTTCTAATCTTTATTTAAAAAAATGGAATAAATTTGCAAATATATTCTTATTTTTTGTTCAATATTTCAGTTTACAGATCGTGTTTTGTCCGTCAAACATTTTTTTAGCGGCACCGAAATTTTGAAGAAAAAAAATTTTAATTGGGACGACATTTGGATTAAAGAAATATCTTGCAATGTCTGTATGATTTTTAAAAAAATATTATGATGTACTGTTTACGCTGTACACCGTACTGTAAATTGTATGTTGATGTTGTACGGTGTATTATCATTTATCACATAGCTATACATATGTAAATATTTATAGATTGAATTATTGGAGAACAAATAGAAAAAAAACTAATGTTGTATTTATTTATATTTAGGGCTACACTCCCCTCGGCCATCTTCTTGTTTTCATCACATTCATTGCCTCACTTTTCCTCATCTTTGCTCTTATGTGGTTCTTTGTAAGTAAATTTTGGATCAGTAACATTATGTATAGTACATTTTCGTATACTAACATTTTGTACAGGTAACATTTTGCATAGGTAACATTATGTATAGTACATTTTCGTATACTAACATTTCGTATAGGTATCATTTTGCATAGGTAACATTTTGCATAGGTAACATTATGTATAGTACATTTCCGTATACTAACATTTCGTATAGGTATCATTTTGCATAGGTAACATTTTGTATAGGTAACATTTTGTATAGATAATTTTTTTTATGGGTGACATTTCGTAAAGGTAATTTTTTGTATAATCACTATATAATTTTTCGTGTATTATCACTATACAATACACGAATGGAAATAGGTTGCAAAGAAATCCATGAATCAAGATGAATAAAATCCGAAAAATGACACCATTTTCTAAACCTATCCTTTCTGATAAGACTTACTATAAGTTTGCTCGTCAAGGTAAGGATGCCATACTGGAAAATAATTATCATAAAGACTGTCAACTATTGGACCTGAAAGTAACATTAAATTACTTGCTGAACAGTTTGGCATCCTGCCTGATCAAGAATACATGAAATCTGATAGATAATAAATCAGTAAAAAATATATATATGTTCAATAGCTTATTAAACAGCTTATAAATTACCCTTGGTGTTTTCAATACAAAATGTTACCTATACAAAATGTTACCTATACGAAATGTTACCTATGCAAAATGTTACCTATACAAAATGTAACCTATACCAAATGTTACCCATGCAAAATGTTACCTATACAAAATGTAACCTATACGAAATGTTACCTATGCAAAATGTTACCTATACAAAATGTAACCTATACGAAATGTTACCTACGCAAAATGTTACCTATACAAAATGTAACCTATACGAAATGTTACCTAGAAACAAAATGTTACCTATATAAAATGCAACCTATAACAAATGTTACCTATACAAAATGTTATCTATACGAAATTTACCTATACAAAATGTTACCTATACAAAATGTTACTATACTATTCAAAATGTTGTTAGACAAAAATTTACTATTCAAAATGTTGTTATACGAAAATGTACTATTCAAAATGTTGTTAGACTAAAATGTACTATTCAAAATGTTGTTAGACGAAAATGTACTACTCAAAATGTTGTTAGACGAAAATGTACAATTCAAAATGTTTCTGCTTCCATTCATTCCTTGTCCTTTAATAGTTTTTTTAAAGTAAACTTTCCTTTTTTCCTTAATCTCAATTTGTTTTTTAAAGTAAATTTTCTTTTTTTTATTTTTGCCGTCATACGGTTTTTTGTGAGTAAATTTTGCACTCATGTAGTTTTTTATAAGTGAATTTTCCTTTAATCCTTTAGCCCTTACGAGATTCTTTGTAAGTAAATTTTCCGTTTTTTAGCCATATGAAATTCTTTTTTCCATATTTTTTGAATTTTGAATAAACTTTTCCTTATTTTTGCCCTCTTGTGGTTCTTTGAAAGTAAACTTTCACTATCTTTTGTCAACGGGCAACATAAAATTGATCTGCGCTATTTTTACTTTTTTCAAATGCTAAGGAAACCCTGTTTTTTATTGTTAGAGCTGGATAACTCTAGGTTAACTTCAGTTAATAATGTAAGGTTCCAGGGTTTATATTCCTGCAGAAGCATCAGATAAAAATTGAAGAAGTGCCAATATATTCTCAATTAAATAAAATTTGTTATATAAAATCCCCTAAAGATTCCCTATACAAGCTCTTCCAAGATCCTAACTCTAATTATGTTCTAGCCGTTCTGATTTGTTGAACTCAATGCGGATACTTAGATACAGTCTACAACATTCAGTCTAGTAAAAACTCAGGTATTTCAACGCTGTCATAATAATAGTTTAATAATAAAGTTTTTTTTCCGGGGGGGGGGGACTAAGATTGGCCAGTTTTATTTGTAAATAAGCAATGATGACGTCAGATCAGAAAAACTTAACTCGTGCACTTTAAATAGCTGTTATTGAAAATTTCATTCAGCTTACGAAAATGCGAACGAAAGCACAAATTTTCGTTGATTTTTGCGAAAATTTTTGTTAACATTTTTTTACAAAAGTGTTCAGCCTTTCGTTCAAAATCGTATTTTTTTCGCAAAAGTGTTCAAACACCCATTTTCGCGAAATTTTAATATTATTTTACCAAATGTTTTGATAACATATTAACGCCATTACGGCTGGTTGGGGGGGGGGGGTCAGTCAAAAGTACACATACTCACAACCTAGATAATGCGTCTGCATATTAAATTAATTTCAAAGTGGAAAAAAATTCGATTGTTAACGTATGAAAATTTCTTGAAAATGGATGAAATTTTCTCAAAAATGAGGTCGAAAATTTCGTCCAAAGTACATTGAAATTCGCAATTTCGTTCAACGAAAATTTCTTTGGAAATCCTAGTTCTAGCTGATATGTGAATCAATTCTATTTTGTTCTAGCTGATATGTGGACCAATTCGATTTTTTCTATAGTTTATATGTTAATCAATTCTATTTGTTCCAGCCGATATGTTGAGTTATGACCAACCAACGCCATTGAAGATCTGCAGTACTGTCCAGTTTACACTGTTCAGTGTGTGTACCATGGAATATGTACATTCAATGTACATTTTACAGCTAAAAATGATCCCATAGATTATTCGATGCAGACACCAAAAGATAGTTTAATATGCTCAAAAGCCTAGCTAAAATTGTGTACATAATATTAATGTAGTATCAAATTGTTAAAACAATATATTATATTTATAATGGATAAAACAGTGCTTTACAGTGTTATATCCTCAGAATATATATATATATATTCAGAGTATATATATTCTGAGGTTATATCATAGGATAACCCATTTAGTAAAATTTACCGATGCTATGTAGATAATTTCTAAGAAGGCAGATAGGAAAATGGCAAATAGATGAACGAATATAAGAAATTTTATAGAAAAGAAAATAGTGAATTTTTTAATACTATCTCGAGTGCCCGGCGCTGCCCAGGTTTATATTATTATCATAGTCAAAGATACTTTCGCCGTTTACCCGCGCTTTGTATTGAATCATGATTTTAGTTTAACTGCCCGGCGTTTTCCGTAGAATTGAAAAAATGTCCATAAGCTTAACTTACTCCAAGGGATTCCCATCGATTTCCTATCTAAAGGGTTTTAGCCAGTTTGGTCCAGCTGTTTGGCCAGATTGGTACAGCTGTTTAGCCAGTTTGGTACAGCTGTTTAGCCAGTTTGGTCCAGCTGTTTGGGCAGTTTGGTCCAGCTGTTTGGCCAGATTGGTCCAGCTTTTTGGCCAGTTTGGTCCAGCTGTTTGGCCAGTTTGGTCCAGTTTTTTGGCCAGTTTGGTCCAGCTGTTTGGCCAGTTTGGTCCAGCTGTTTGGCCCGTTTGGTCCAGCTGTTTGGCCAGTTTGGACCAGCTGTTTAGCCATTTTGGTCCAGCTGTTTGGCCAGTTTGGTCCAGATGTTTAGCCAGTTTGGTCCAGCTGTTTAGCCAGTTTGGTCCAGCTGTTTGGCCAGCCATGGCGAAGATAATATACCAATGATCAAAACTAAGAATAAACGGAAATAGAGAAGTAGAAATAAATAATAAATGAATAAATCAAGTCGATAAATAGATAATTATATAATTAAATAAAAAGTATTATTATCATAAAAATAACCATAACCTGAGAAGAAGGTCTATTCTTAGCATTTGCTTCGTCAAAAACTCTTCAACATTTATATGTAATTTTATATAAATACATAGTACATACATAGTACATACATAGTGAACATAGTACATACATACCTAGAGTTTGTTGAAAAAAAACGGGCTTGACGTTGAATTTTAGTTAAATACTATTTTAGGATTTTTTGCAAGGTTCATCTTTATGGTTAAATATATAAATCAACTCATCAATATGTATTAAAGATCTTTTTGGTACATTGGGGGAAAAATCTGCGAAACGAATTTTTTTCTCCATAAATCCCGTCCGTTCGGAAAATGTGTGTTTTTACACTTATTTGACAGTTACAGGTCATCTTCACAGCAAGCACAAACTTTTTTATGCCCCCTCCCCTTAAAATCCCCGGGGGGGGGGGTCTAGGGGGAAGTGAGCCCTCATGTCAGAATTGTTTCCCCCCAAAAAAATTTTCAAGGTTTTGAAGACAAATTTTTTTCTTCAATTTTTAGACTTTTCTGAGAACAATATTTGCACTCATGTGCTAATTATGTGCTAATAATTTACCAGACTTACAGCATTTGTGCAGAAATTAATAATTAGAGTTGCGTTGTTCAATTAATGATCTGCCCTTTTTTATATTGATGTTCGTTGTTCATACAGTCACAAAATTGCAAAAACTTTAATTTCTATGGTTTTATGGTCTTCAGCGCAACGTTTTGTAAAACAACGCTAATCACGTTTTCTTTTGACTTACATGCATCTACAGTGGTATAGGTGATTTTAGCAATACACTGAAGACGACTTTTTATGTTTTTAGGTTTGATGGTTAACAAGCTTTTTTCGAATTACAAGCTTACACGTACGTAATCAAAGAGAGGCTTACTAATTTGACAGTTTCTCTTGGCTTCTAATTTGAAGTGTATCCATGCTGTTTAACTGCTTGATATAAATCAATTGAAATCGAAGGTCCTCTTCATTGTATTGATATAATCGCCAACCACTGTATGCACATAATTTGCTTGTTTGTCTGTTTTTTTTGTGTGTATCCAATCGGGCCCGAATTTGTGTGGGACCTGAACAAAATTTGATTTTCATTAAATTTTGAAAATCCATGACATTTTTTTATAAGAACCGCGAACTTTTTTTGTTTTTGATTTTCAATGTATGCAAAGAGAAAATTTTCACAATTGAAAAATAAGTTGGGCGCGAAGCGTCCTGAAAGCCTAGTATATTATATTTACCATATATCTGAAATGTAACACACAGATTTTAAAATATGTTTAATGATACAGATATACATAAAATGTATTGTATAATGTATATATATATACATAATGATAAAGAAAAATGAAATATTATGGCAATACATAATAAGACAAAGCACAAATTATGATAATAAAAAGACTTTTGATTATATAGTTTATATTAAAGAAGTGACAGATGCCCAAATAATCACAGGGAAAAAAATTTCATTGGTTGGATTCAACTTTGGGTTAAGAATACTAGACATTCAGAAGTGTCTTAAATTCTAATTTTAAAAAATGTTATTTTTTTCTGCCAAAATTCCCAGGATTATTAGAACTACCAGTAGACATGGAAAGCAAAGAAACATGATTTTGATTAGTTTTGAAACTACACTTAGACAAACTAGTTTAGTTTAGTT